>NC_061117.1:37371721-37493574 GCF_002878395.1 Capsicum annuum
TAGTCGTGACTGCACTGAAGTGGTGCATACAATCAACATCCTCAAATATTACTACTTTCTTCCTTATGACCAACTGTTTCATGAACCTGGCGTATCCAGTAATCTGCTCCAACACCTTAAAGAGAGGTATGTTAAAGCTTAATTCTTTCAGCATGTTACCTTTATCACATGTTACCTTCCAACAACTTTACCTTTATCACATGTTACCTTCTCAGACTCAACAACTGGTGTTTTATTATAAATAGCTTCTATAGTAGGTCATGGGGGATCTATAGTACTAATATTACTCTTCGTGGTAATAGCACGTACATGACCATCATTTTTAGGATTCTCCATCGTGTTACTTAAAAGAGTACCTGGCTGCCTTTGGTTAAGAGTTGTGGACATCTACACAAACTGGTGCTCAAACTGCTTGATAAAAGTGGCATGCGACTCGACCTTCTGGGTCAATCCCGAAATATCAGCCTTAATCTCCTTAAGGTTGATCTCTTAAATTTCCTTACCCTTCTCCAGCTTAGCCAGCATCTCTTCTATTTTGGATACTGCATCTCATTTTCCAGGTGGAATTTATCTATCTCCCTTCACTCTGTATTCATCCTTCTTTCTCGTGTCATCATCTTTCTCTATGCTATAGTCTCTATATCTGACATAGTAGTTATGGCCTTTTTACCCTTTTTCTTAGGCTAGAAAACCCGCCATCTGATGATCCAGATAATTTGTTTCCTCTTCTAATTCTAATTCAAACACTTTGGAAGCTGACCTCTGTGCTGCTACTGTATTTACTTTCTCAGAAGTCACTATTTCAAGTCGCTTTGATAATACCCTAAGATCAGCTCTAAGCAACATAATGTCTTGTGCTACTATGAAGTCGACTACTTGCTGGTCACAAGAGGCACCAATATCATAAGTGCCAAATCCCTTTTCAACCACCTAAGTTTTCCACCCTCGATTAATGAGCGAGATATGATGTAACATCTATAAATATACCTTCCAGTGTAGTCCCATAAAAGTTCCTGTAGATATAGTATCTTCTATAGCTCTGGAGATGATGGTTAGGGCTCTATAGAATATCTCTAATAATCTCATCCTTGACAACCAATGATCGGGAACTATACTCAGCTTTTTCTTGAACCTAAACAAAGCCTAGTACATAGACTCGGACTACAGCTGCCTAAAGTAGTAAATCTCGTCCTTGAGATGCAACATCCTATATAGAGGAAAGAACTGATTGAAGAATTTCTTGCATAACTCACTCCATATAGTGATAGATCCTATTGGTAGTTTCTCTAACGATAAAGATGCTTCTCCTATAAGTGCAAGGGGAAAAGCCTCAGTCTAAGTGCTTTTTGATTCACCGTGGATTTGTATACGAATTGTAGATCCCGATAAAATTTGTAAGGTGCAAATTTGCATCATCTATAGGCAGACCTGCAAACACACCCTTCAGATTTAAAAGTTGGATCATTGCACTCATAATGTTAAACTTCATACCTGGGAGCAAAATAAGAGGAACTATGCTCCAGTCTCTGCCAGTTCAACATATCCCAAGTCCTCTTCATCATCTATATATGGCTGCACATACTAATATGTTGAGATGAATTGAACATGGGCACCTCTAGCTCTATTTTGGTTTCCTCCAAGTGCTGCTTGGTAATCTGCTGCTAGTCTCTGCTCAACTAGCTCTGCTATCCTATCTACTCATTGAAATTCTTCAGTTGCTCTTCTCTCATTTTTTTCTTGAGCCAAAATATGAGCATTTTGTTAATCAGCTATATCTTGTACTCCTTCAAGAGAAGAAAGAGGTAGATCATCACGAACCCTTTTATGAGGTTCATCTCTTTTTTACTTAGACATCTCACCAAGTATTTGTAGGATCGTCTCTAGCTTCAGAATCACTGGGAGTAAAGGATCGCCTCTACTCTATGTGCTAGGCATACACCGGTGTATGCCCAACTAAGAATAAGAATAAAAAGGAAATCCCATAAACTACAACAACTTTTGATCATAACTCAACATCGTGTTTCCCAAAAATATCATCAAATTTTTTATTGACGTCCAAACAACACCTTCTATTAGATAATGATACATTCATTATCAAAATATAGTACCCCAATAGAGGTTGATGTCAAATCCCAAGGGAACATGTAGTTTTTATATCTCAGTGGTTGTAGTCAACGGGCAAAGTAAGAAAAGTAAATTGAGGTTTTGATTTAGTAAACTCGAGTAAGTAATTGTATTAACTTTGGTTGTAACTAGTGTAGGTGAACCCTAGGATTCGTCACATCTTATAACACTATTTGGGCCTTTATTCCTCACTTGGGAAGACAAAAACACTCTCAAAATCATCTCTAAACTCTTTTTTCAATATTGGTCTAGGGTTTCTACATGGTGTTCATCTAGAGACTAAAGTATCAAGTTTTTTCCATGAATATTTGTGAATAGGGCTTGTGATTCTTTCCTTATTGTTAGTTCATGAAAATCATGTTCTTAAAGTTTTTTTTTGAATCATTAAGGGTGGTTTTGAAAACAAATGTTGAGATTTTTGTTGCATATTATTGAGTATTGCTTACTCTTAGTTTAAATTATGAATATACATGTTTTAATGATTTTATGCACATGTGGGTGCTTGTTAATTATGGTTTAATAATTGGGTCATGGTTAACCCTAAGTTTGATGGCTTTCACTTTGGTTTTGGTCTTGATAAAGGTATGCGCTCAATGTATTTATGAAAAAGTCTAAGAGAACAAACTAGTCACATGATGAATTGGGTTTTAAACTAATACTTGGTATAAGAAGGTTAATGAAGGATAAATGATTTTGTAAAGGTCCAGATGACCATAAATTGAATTGAAGTGTGTTTTTAAACTAAGGCATTGGCCTAATAATATAAATGATTGGTAAATGGTTTCATGAAAGGCCTTGTTGACCATAAGTTTAATTGAATTGTAAACTTGGTGGTTTAAATGGCTAAATGGGTTCGAGTCCCAAAATGATGAATCGAAATGATGGCATCCTATAGACAATGGTTTCAAGTCCCAAAGTCAAATAATAATGGTTATGTCATGTTGTGTGCTTGCATGTAAGGTTTGTATGATGATACCAACGGGATGCCTTTGGTAAGTAATCGGACTAATGGTTGTTTGCATGGGTAAATATGTTTTAAATTTGGCATCAGAGTGAGATGTGTATCTGGTCCATAAAAGTGGAGTCTGAAGGACTAATACTAGAAATCGTGCTAGCTGGTGTGGATGTCTATATGATCGGGAGGTTTGAGTCCCCTAAATGAATATATGAATGGAAGTTTTGAGTCCCAAATATTATTTACATTGGTGCTACATCACCTTGATTATGTCGGGAGGTTTGAGTCCCACATAATGCATAGAGAAATATAGATATTCTTTGATTTATATGGCTATATGCACTAGGTCCATTCCAGCTAGGGAGAGCTGGGCCTTCATAGCTCATGGGTGCCTTGTTATATGACGTTTATGCTTCACAACCCAAATTAATATTTTTAAATGCATGCTAAGCCTTTCCCTATCCTGGCAGGACATATATATAAATATGTATGGGTACATATGATTGCACATGATAATTTAACTTGGTTTTATTAATGATATTATTTTATTCATCTATCCCTTTATTACATTCTAGCCTTCCAACCATTAACCATCTCTAGGCGTCATATCCCTTTGCAATACAGGGACCAAAGCTTCTTCTTTCCAGTGCAGTTACCAGGTGTTCGAGTGGCTCGTGAGTTGATATTGAAGTGGTGAGCTTCCATAGATTGAAATACAATTATTGCATGGTCTTTTTGCTCAATGTAATAGACATTTTTAGACTTAGATTTTGGCTATTATTGGGAGCATATCCGACATCTTATTAACTTTGAGTCTTTATAGATTACTGTGGACTTAGGTATGATGGTTTAGTTTTTTCTTGGTTGATTGACTTAGATACTTTATGAGTTATTATTAGACTTATTTTCTGCTATTTTTCTACGTGTTCGTAATTCATTATACATTTATGGTTGATATGTTGGATAGTTTAGGTAAAGGGGGTGATCTCTGGTCCATGTAGGACATGAGATACCCATCATGGCTTGGCCCTGGTTTATGTCATGACAAAGTTTATATCAGAGCCTAGGTTTATGGTCATTTGGGTGTCCACAAAGTTGTGGCAAGTAGAGTCTCATTTATGGGTGTGTAGTGTGCCACACTTATAAGAGAGAGGCTATGCGATATTTAGGAATGTTTCTCTTTCTTGTTGTCATATTTTCAAGCTATAGAGTCTGTCTTGGATTCTTCTGATTTGGATTTACTCATCTTTCAGATTATGCCTCTAAAAAGATCAGATGTTCATGCAAACTCTTCTATCCTATCTGAGGAAAATATAAACGGAGCTCATCCAACTTTTGGAGTCCAAATTTGGTCAAGGTTTACTGTATCTGACTGTTCTCATGTGGTTCCACCTGCCCCTATGAATCTTTCTCTTGAAGGTGACACCCATACTCTATCGCCTCCCGAAGAGGTTATTAATATTGAGTTTCATCGTTCCATTACCCTATTGACTTAGTTTGTGACATCTCAGTCATAGTAGTTTGGTTCCACTGGTTTTTTTATAGGTTCCTCTGAGGCCACAAGAGTTGGCCAATACATAACGTTACATCCCCTAATGTTTAAGGGTGCAAGGGTTGATAAGGATCCTCAAAGTGTCATTGATGAGATGAAGAAAATCTTTCGGGTTATGCATTCTTTGGAAGTGAAAGGTGTTGAGTTTGCTACCTACCAATTGAAAAATGTGGCATACCAATGGTACAAAGTGTTGGAGTAGCCGAGAAGTGAGGATTCTACTTCGGCTATATAGGATGATTTTTCTAGTGCATTTCTGGATCGCTTTTTTCCTCAGTAGTTGAGGGAATCTAAAGTGGAAGAATTTATTAACTTGAAGCAAGGAAAGATGTCAGCCAAGGAGTATGCCTTGAAATTCCATCAATTGTCCTGCTCCTGAATTGGTATCTAATATGAGGACCTGAATGAGAAAGTTTACTTTCAGATTATCTTGTGAGTTGATCCTTGAGAGTAAGGCTACCTTATTAATCAAGGACATTGACATATCCAGATTGGTTATGTATATGCAACATGTCAAAGAGGATAATTAAAAATAGGTTGATATTGGTAAGAGAGAGAGCAAGAGGTTTCAATTTTTAAAACATAGTGAGGGCCATTAGCTGAGTGGAAAGTGGCCTACGAATAAGAGTTGGTGGAGTCCTAACTCCTATTCTACGGCCAATGAACCCTATCCAAAAATGTTGGGAGATATCATTTATTGGGTAGTTATGCTTCTAGGGCACAAGGTGCCCAGTCTTTGGTCAGTAGGGCCCAATCTGCACCATCATACCCTATTTGTAGATTTTTTTGTCTACATCATTATGATTAGTTTAAGAAAAGGAGGAACTAATGTTTTATGTATGGTCAGATTGGTCATATGCAGTTGGATTGTCCCTCTAGAGTTACTTCTGGGGAAAACAAGATTCCTATTTTGTCTTTATCTTCTACTATACTGAAGGGTGCCACTTCTAGATCTGGCATTGGTCGGAGCCACCTTTATGCTCTCACTACTCGTCAGGAATCCGAGGTGTATCCAAATATTGTTACTGGTATGTTGAAACTCTTTTTGCATGATGTGTATTGTTTACGGGATCTGGGGTCCTCTTTAGCTTATGTGACCCCATTTGTGGCGGTGCATTTTGGTTTTGGTTTTGAGTGTCTGTTTGACCATTTTTTTATTTCTACCCTTGTAGGAGAATCTGTCATTGTCAAAAGAGTCTACAGGGTGTGTGTGGTAGTTATTGGTAGTAGAGAAACCTCAATGGACTTGAGAGAGTAGACATGGTGGATTTTGATGTTATTCTAGGGATGGAATAGTTGTGCTCGCTCTATTCTACCTTAGATTTTCGGACTTGTAAGGTCTTGTTTGTTATTCCTAATAAGCCAATTATTAAGTGGGAGGGTGGTTCCTTAGCTCCTCGGGGAAGGTTTATATCATATCGTTGAGCTCGGAGATTAATTTCCAAGGGGTGTCTCTATCATCTAGTCTGGATTAAATATTCAAACTTTAAAGGTCCTTTGCATTTAGTTCCTATGTTAAATGAGTTTCCCAAGGTCTTCCTCATTGACCTTCTTAGTATCCCTCCCGATAGGGAGATTAATTTTGGTATTGATCTCATTTCGAACAGTCATCAACTTTCTATTCCCCCATATAAAAGGGCTCCAGTCAAGTTGAAAAAACTCAAGAAGAAACTAAAGGATCTCTTAGACAAGGGTTTTATTTGTCCTAGTGTGTCCCCATGAGGTGCACCGATGTTGTTCGTGTGTAAGAAGTATGGTTCCCTTTGGATATGTAATGGTTACCGGCAGTTGAAAAGTTTACGGTAATGAACAAGTATCCCCTTCTGAGAATTAATGATCTCTTTGATCAGCTTCAGGGTGCTGAATTTTTTTCTAAGATCGATCTTCGGTCTGGGTATTATCAGTTAAAGATTTGGGAGGTGGATACACATAAGACAACTTTCTATAGCCAATATGGCTATTTTGAGTTTCTAGTTATATCTTTTGGGTTGACTAATGCCCTAATGGAGTTTATGGATTTGATGAATAGGGTCTTCTATAAGTTCCTAGATTTGTTCTTTATTGTCTTCATTGATGACATCTTGGTTTACTCTAAGAGTAAGGTGGATCATGACATTCACCTCCCTATTTTGTTGCAAACCTCAAAAAATCAGTAGTTGTATGTTACGTTTTCTAAATGTGAATTATGGTTGAATGTTGTAACTTTTTTGGGTCCTCAAAAAGTTGTTGTGGTTAAGAAATGGCCCAGACCCATGACTCCAACCAACATTCGGAGCTTCTTGAGTTTAGTCGGGTATTATTTGAGGTTTATGGAGAGTTTTTCTTCTATTGTTGTGCCATTAAACAACTTAACTCAAAAGAAGGTAAAGTTCTTGTGGTCTGATACTTGCTAGGATAGCTCTGATAAGCTAAAGGATAATTTGGCTTCCGCTTTGGTCTTGACTCTACCTAAAGGTACTGAGGGTTTTGTGGTGTATTATGATGCGTCCTGGGTTTATTTGGGTTGTGTATTGATACAACATTGTAAGGTCGTAGCCTATTCCTTTAGACAATTGAAGGTTTATGAGAGGAACTATCTGGCTCATGATTTGGAGTTGTTAGTTATGGTGTTCATGTTAAAAATTTAGCGTCGCTATCTTTATAGGGTGTGTGTTGATATCTTTTCTGATCAGAAGAGCCTAAAGTATGTGTTCACTCAGAAAGAGCTTTACCTTAGGCAGAAGAGATGGCTTGAGCTTTATAAGGATTATGATGAGCCTTCTCTACCATCCAAGTAAACCTAATATGGTTGTTAATGCTCTTAGTAGGTCATCCTTAGGTAACTTGTCGCACGTGGATAAGGATAACTGGGAACTAGTGAAGGATATTCACCATTTGGATAACCTTAGAGTTCGTCTCTTGGACTCTGAAAATGGTGGTGTGATAGAGCAACGGGTAGCGCAATCATCTCTTGGTTAAAAAATAAAGGAAAAACAGGTATTAGATCCTCTTTTGATGTTGATCAAGGATGATGTGGGTAGGCAAAAGGTGATGTTTTCGACATCGGCGGAGATGGTATCTTAAGGTACCAAGGGAGGTTGTCTGTTCTAGATATGAATATGTTGCAAGGAAGGATTTTGGTTGAGGCCCATGAGTCGCAGTATATGGTTTGTCCCGATTCAACAAAGATATACCATGATCTCAAGGAGATGTATTGGTGTAATGGCATAAAATAGGATGTGACCAACTATGTGGCTAATTGTATCTTATGTCAACAAGTGAAGGTGAGCACTTGAGGCCCAGTAGGTTTCTTCAAGAGATTGACTTACCGGTGTAGAAGTGGGAGATAATTAATATGGATTTCTCTACTAACCATCTGCAGTTACGAAATCAGTGTGACTCCATTTCGGTCATCATGGATAGGATGACAAAGTCCGCTCACTTTTTGCCTATGAGGACTACTTTTTTGCCGAGGATTATGCGAAGTTATATCTTCAAGAGGTTCTAATATTTCACTGTGCACTTGTATCGATTATTTTGGATTGTACCCAATTCTCGCGGCATTTCTAGCATTCTTTTTAGCGTGGTTTGGGGACCAAGGTAAGTCTTAGCATAACTTTTCACCTGCAGTTGGATGGGCAAGCTAAAAGGACTATTCAGACCTTGGATAATATGTTACGAGCCTGTGTGATTGACTATAGTGGTAGTTGGTATGAATATTTTCGTTTGATTGAATTTTCTTATAAATATAGCTCCCATTCTAGTATTGGTATAACCTCGTTTGAGACATTATATAGTAGGAGGTGTAGGTCTCCTATTGGGTGGTTCGAGGTTCGTGAAGCAAAAATATTTGGCCCAAATTTTGTTCACCAAGATGTGTAAAAGGTAAAGGTAATTCGGGATAGGCTTAAGACCACCCTCAGTCTCCAAAATTAATATGTGGATGTGAGGCGAAGGGGTTAGGATTTTGAAGTTGGAGATTGGGTTTTCTTTAAAGTATCTCCGATGAAAAAAGTAATGCGATTTGGGAGGAAGGGGAAACTTACTACCCAGTATGTTATCCCATATGTGGTTTTGAGAAGGGTTGGTAATATTACGTATGAGTTGAATTTTCCCTCTAGCTTGAGTTCCATTTATCCGAATTTCATGTTTTTATGTTGTAGAAATGTGTGGGTGATCCTTTATTGATTGTTCTATTGGAGGACATTGGTATATCAGATTCTTTTTGTTATGAGAAAGTCCCGGTGAGGATCATGGATTGGCAAGTTTGTAGGTTGTCGTGGCTTCGGTCAAGGTTCAACGGTTGAACCAAAAGTCCGAGGAAGCTATTTAGGAGGCCTAGGAGAACAAGAAGTCCAAGTATCCATTCCTAGTTTCAAGTCCATAAAATCATCTATGAGGTATGTGTTGTTCTTAACACCCTTGTTTTATATCCTAATTAATGATATATTAGTGAATATCTAGGAGTTTGTTGTCCGTATAAAATGTAAGAGTAGAGATGTTTAGGGTTTAACCGTGCGTGTAGTACCTCATCCCATCATTTGAGGATGAATGATCCTACAGGGGGAGAATGAAACACCCCGAACTTTATCCTTTGCAAAATTTTCTGAGCCTTAAACATTTTGTGCATCATAAAACTATAGCATACCACTCATATGGAGTGGAAATAGTTTTAATTCCTTGGTCGTATATTGGTAAGTGTCACATTGGCTAAGTTCTGTTCTTGGTATAAAAAGGCATCGTACTAGTTGGATGTTAGGGTGCAAGAAGTATAGTACTAAGTCGTATGATGTCTAAATTCTAGCCTAGAGTATTTTTCTTAAGGTATGGTTTGATGGTACTTGTCGTATGGTATGGGTATGACACATGCCAATAAGTCATATGTTAGATATATTATGGTGTCCAATATTTTGATCGACATACGAGTGGAGGGTACCACTCTATGATGTGGGTATGAGTGGAGAGGCCAAACCGTACCCTCCTACGAGCCTTTTATAGTTTTTAAGCTGAGGGTATTTTAGAAATTTTCCACCCTAAGCCCTTAACACCCCATGTCTTATAATGCTATTTGATCCCTCATTCCTCACTTGGGAAGATAAAAACACTCTCAAAATCCTCTCTAAACTCTCTCTTGAAGAATAGGCTAGGGTTTCAGCAAGGTGTTCATCTAGAGGCTCAAGAGTCAAGTTCTTTCCATGAATCTTTGTTAATAAGGAATATGACTCTTTCCTCATTGTTAGTTCATGAAAATTATGTGTTTAAAGCTTTATTTATGAGTCATTAAGGGTGGTTTTGAAAACCAATGTTGAGGGTTCTGTTGCATATTGTTGAGTGTTGTTTACTCATAGTTTTAGATGTAAATATGCATATTTTAACGATGGTTTTGCACATGTGGGTGCTTGGTAATTTTGTTTTAACAATCGGGTCATGGTTAACCCTAAACTTTATGGTTTTTACTTTGGTTTTGGTCTTGGTAAAGGTATGCCCTCAATGTATTTGTGAAAAAGTCTAAGAGAACAAACTAGTCACATGATGAATTGGGTTTTGAACTAATACTTGGTATAAGAAGTCTAATGAATGATAAATTAATTTGTAAAAGTTCAGATGACCATAAATTGAATTGAAGTGTGTTTTGAACTAAAGCATTGGACTAATAATGTAAATGATTGGTAAATTGTTTCATGAAAGGCCTTGTTGGCCATAAGTTTAATTGAATTGTAACCTTGGTGGTTTAAATGGCTAAATGGGTTCGTGTCCCTAAATGTTGAATTGAATTGATGGCATCTTATAGACAATGGTTTTAAGTCCTAAAGTCAAATGATAATGGTTATGTCATATTGTGTGTTTGCAAGTGGGGTTTGTATGACGATACCAACGGGATGCCTTTGGTAAGTAATTGGACTATGGTTGTTTGCATGGGTAAGAATTTTTTAACTTAGGCGTCAAAGTGGGATGTGTATCCGATCGATAAAAGTGGAGTCTAAAGGACTAACATTGGAAATCACGCTAGCCGGTGTGGGTGACTATATGATCGGGAGGTTTGAGTCCCCCGAATAAATATATAAATTAGAGGTTCTAGTCCCCTATATTGTAAATATTAGTGCTACACCACCTAGATTAGGTCGGCAGGTTTGAGAACACCATAATGGCATATACAGATATAGATATTCTCTGGTTCGTACGGCTACACGCACTGGGGGCCTTCCAGCTAGGGGAGAGTTGGGCCCATATAGCCCATGGGTGCCTTATTATATGACGGTTATGCTACATAACCCAGTTTAACAATTTTAAATGTATGCTAAGCTTTTTCTCTTATCCCAGCACAACATATAAATAAGTATGTATAGTTACATGTGATTGAATATGACGGTTTGACTTAGTTTTATCGAGGACTTTATTTTATTCCTCTATCCTGTGTACATGCTAGTGTTCCAACTGCTAACCATCTCCGGGCACTATTTCCCAACATGATATGGGCACAAGAACTTTTTATTCTTTTCCTGCACAATGACTAGGTTTTCGAGTGGCTTGTGAGTAGACGTTGAAGTGGTGAGCTTCCACACTTTGGAAGGAATTCATTTTATGGTATTTTTACTCAATGTCATAGATATTGTTAGAGTTGGATTTGGGCTATTGTCGGGGGCATGTCCCGACATCTTATTGACTTTGGATTGTAGAGGCTTTGAGGATTACTATGGACTTGGGTGTGATGGTTGAGTTGTTGCTTAGTGGATTGACTTAGATACTTTATGAGTTATTATTAGACTTACTTTCTGCTATCTTCCTACGTGTTAAAAATTCATCCAACACTTGTGGTTGATATGTTAGCTAAGAAGGTGAGGGGGTGATCTCGGGTCCATGTCGGACTTGAGATACCCATCACGGCCAGGTCCTGGTTTGGATCGTAACAAGTAACCAACAATATATAGGCAAGATCTTAATGTGTGCACCTATTAAGAAATCTATTATAATAAATATAAAGCAACATATGTCAGTGTTAGTGGTTTTGATCAACAATCGCACGTCCCTACTTCACCAATCTACTAAGGTTTCTAACACCCTAGTTATGGCTTTTAGTAAGTCATGATTGTGAAGAAATCAATAACATCCATAGTTGAAAGCGTAGACGAAATCACAATAAGAAGAAGAGTAAAAACCCACAACCATCACTGATTTAATGGACCAAAATCAATATAAGAAAATCCCAAGATCAAATTGGATCTTGGAATCAAAATATGTTTGTGAATATCAAAAGTGCATAACTCTAACAAAAAAGTACACAAAGGGTATTTATAGTACAAGAGGAAACCCTAAACCAAAGCTCGAACGAAATAGTAGAAAACTAGGTCGGTGGCCACCTGCTCTCTGTACATGTGGTCTGGCATAGAGGGCAGGTAGTATCTACGGTCCTGACAAAGGGCGCAGGTACAACTCCTGAAGCATAGCTCTCGGGATTTCGACCTCTGGCACCTGCTCTGTCCACCTTCGGTCTGTAGGTCCTACATGTGATTCGTAGGCTGCCTTGGTAGATGCCAGAAATCATCTTTTCATCTCTTTTTCACTTCTTAAACATGCTCTGATCATGATCAAGATGAAAAACATCCTGAATATCCATAATTGCTCCAAAAAGTGGCCAAAACACCTTTTTTCACCCTTTTCATGAACTTAGCATCAAAAATATGATTTCCTGCAAAACATACCCAAAACATATCATATCTACCAAAATAACCTTAGAAAATTTTATATTTTCCTCGTTTTAAGAGTCAAAATTTCTATATTTCTAGAGCACATCACTATTCTTATGGGAAAATATGTATTCATGGTATAATTACAAAATAATCTAAAGAAATAAAGAAAAACTCAAATTTGACCTTGACCCAAAACTTGATGGAAATTAAGCTTGAGGAATGAAAAATCTTAAGAACATGGTTACATTATTCATGACTTGATCATATGCTTTAAATTTAGAGTAATAACATGTAAATCATGCATGGACATGAGAATAGCATTAATAATATACTGTGGGCCTACGAAGTCATGAATAATATTTAAAATATTCTTATGAGTGACAAATATATCATGACGACTTGAATTTAAGCTTAGAGTAATAATTTAGAGAAACCCTATTTTTGAAGATCATAAAATTTATGAATAAAAATAATAATTTCAGCATTAGGATGAAAGTAGATCGTCATTGAATACCTACATACCTAATTACTTTCGATTCTTTTATTGAAGTTTTGAGGATTTGGACTTGGAGATGAAAAATCGTAATTTCTTACTTTGGAAGAGTAGGAAATTGCTTGTCTCTTGAGAAATTTTGGTGTTTTATTGAGAATGAGTGATTTGGGTTTGTTTAGGATTTTATTCAGCCTTAAAATAGCTTAAACGACATAGTTTTAGGGTTAAAATATTGGGAAAAAAAAATCTTTAGAAACTGTCTGAAAGTCTCCTGGAAGCAGTCCCGATGACTTAAGTCACGAATCATGAGGTCTGTTCATGAGTCGTGACTTGATTCATGTTCAGGAACCCCATTTTAGCCTCTAATACGCAGAATACGACTCCTATCTAATGACCCATAATGTCTGATAACTAGTAAAAGTTTGGGAAGCTTTGGTAGTGCTTCAATATTTTGGCCATAACTTTTCATCCCGATATCAAATTAAGGAAAAATTGGTATAATTGGAAATATAATTCAATTCAATATCTGATGGTGGGTCTTGATCTAAAAGGTACTTAGTAACCCAAAAGTTATGCTCGTTTAAATATGACTATAGTTGTATTCTTTACAAGAACTTAATCGCTAAGGGATGTTTTGACTTGTCTATAAGCTAGGAGATATTTGAGGCCGTATTATATGTCTAAATAACTTATCAAACTACCAAAACATGAGGTTTTATTTTGTACTTCCTTAAATCATGGTTCTAATATTGGCTTGGAGTTTTGGGGTGTTACAATATCTCCACCTTGGGTTCATTACTCCTCGAATGAAGACTGACTTGGCTGAAAGAATAGGAAAAGAGATATAATCCCCGATATAAAATTCTAAGAACTGAATATGTACATGATGATTGAATTTCCAACTAAAACTTTGACTAGTTTTAGAATTTGGGAACTCGCTATACTGTCTGGTTGAATTCTAAAGTTTGATAACTAACATGACATGGATTTCGTAATCTTGAAATTTGTCATGGTTGGGACTAATTTATACTTGGAGTAGGGACTCAACTCAGTTCTCAAATAGAATGAATTTAAATAAATCATCCCATGGAATTGGCATATTGATGAAAATTCAGAAACTAAAGTATCGCTAGAACAAAAGGATTTTTGGAACTTTAAAGTGATATCTAATGACATAAAATTTTCTTAAGTCAGTAGAAAATGAATATTTTTTACCTTCAACACTCCTTGTTAGAAGTTCTAATAACATTAGGGAGAAAAGAATTTTGGGCATGATCAGAGTGAGATATCTGAAAAAGAAATCACAACATGCCTACAACTCTATAACATAGAATATACACATATAACAAATAAGATAGCATAGAATTACTATGTTTCAGGCAATGCAACTGCTAACTTTCAAGATTAGCCATACTTCTCAAATACTCCCTCAACTACACTTTTTCTCTAAAATACTACACTTCAATTGATGCCACTTATAATCTTCACATTGGTATTGATAACTCCTTCTATCAAAGTCTTTGTTGAACTAAATTTTGTCACCATGTTCAAGCCTAACTCAAAGTCATAAGGTACTATAAATAACACCATAATACTAGTCTAAACCATAGATTCAAAATCTTATGTATTTTCAGAGCTCTCATATCAAGAATAACACTCCTTACCACTTCAACAACTAACTTTAACTTCTTACTAGGAATTTACTTGTACACAATGTGTTTATCCACCTATATACCAACATGACATTTAAGCCTATCATTATAACGACATATGAACTTCTAGGCAACCAAACCACTAGGAATATTCCCATATTCTCTAATACCTCTATAAATAACAACTTTATGCACTGTCCCCATGAAGACACACTTAGAATTCTCAACTAACTATGGCATATGCCAAAGCTTTGCCACAATCTTTCTTCACTGTTACGGACTTAGATAAAAAAAGCATAAAACAATCTTTCCTTAATAATGAATATTTACTCTCTCCCATATAAACTATTGTTCATCCATTTTCATCACCACTATCTTCATATAAGAAGAGGTCACTGAATGGTTAGACCATGAGTACTTAGAGCATGAAAGAGTACTATACATAACTTTGACACTTAAACGGAGACTTGAGGAATAGAGTATAAAAGGAATGGATTCATTTAAGAGATCTAAACTGAGTATATATATTCTAAAATGCAAATTTCACTGGTCATTAAGGGTGTACCATGAGTTTTGTGAACTGAGCATACCGCAAAACATGAAGACATGAGTCATGAGTTACATGACTTAAGTTTGGAGTTTATAAATTCATGGAATATGAGTTGTACTTCTCTATTTCTCTAGTCACTGCCTAAACTCTATCCTGACTAAAGCATTAACATATCCTAATTCCCTTTTAACTAGTAAATCTCTCTTAAAGTGCTATTTAAATTGTCTACATAACACTCTTCTGGATCCATTGATACATCTACTTAATTCAGATAAACACTATCCCTACTTTAACGTTGCTAAACATCTAGGTTCATGTTTTTAACTCTAGGTCTTGAGGCCATAGGATTCTGAGAAGGGATCTGTGGCCACATATAACTTTGGCTCAATGTACGATTTTCAGAACTATAAATGAACTCTTTAAAAATTTTGAACATAAAGTTATTAATGGGATCCTTTTAAGCCTGTATGCGATCTCATAACTGTTTGTGGGGACTGTCTTAGAAAACTCTATCGATAGAAATTCAAGATCGACTATTTCTATTATCTCAAAAATAAGGTAGAGTTTGAATGAATGGAGCAATCTGAGAATTTGTATTATTTTCTTAGAGAACATCTCTACTGCACAATCTGAGAATGAAAGAACGGAAACATTTCTTAAATACCCTACAGCCTCTTGAAGAAAAGTACTGATGTCTCCATACCATTCTGTAAGACTCTATTAGACAGGGCTTCATAGACACCCTAGGACACTTGAACCTTGTGCTCTAATACCATTTTTTCACGACCTGAGACTACCCCTAGTCTTTATATGGTGCTTAGAATGACAACTAATCCCAAGCTATCCCATGTACTGACATAATGCTTAAGCAACTGATTAAAACATGTATATAAGATAAATTAATTTAGTGGAAGCATAATCGTGGTACAAACTAATTCAACACATTTAATAAAAGGAAGTTTAATTAAAACATCTGTATTCTTAAAAGAGAGAGAAATTGATTACTAAAAACCTAATTGACTATCTATGAAGCCTCTAGTAATACTGGCTATTGGTAGTTGATACATGACACCATCTATCCTAAATCAATATATACAAATAAGAAAAGACAATTTAAGAACTGCAACTGACTTGAGTCCTCAAGATAAGAGAACTCATCACCCTGATGTATTGTCTACATCTGGTACCTAAATTATGAAATAATGTAGCCATACAAGTATATATGTGGTCAGTACTTTTGTAATAAACTGAGTAAGCGAGATATGAACTAGTCATGAAAATACTTAAAACATGCTTTAAAACTGAGGACATAAACCAATTTGCTGAAATAAGCATTTTAAACATATATGTATGTAAAACTACAAGGAATAGTGAAATTTTTAAATCATGAGCTAAAGCATTTTTATAAATTGGAAAGCAGTAGAAAAATGACTATTATATGAAATCTCAATTTAAAGTTGAACATGTTATAAAATTGTATTAAAGGTCATGTATGAATATTGGGTCTGAAACTGTGGGATGTGAACTAATGCAAGGACCAAGCATAAGCATGTACTATATAAAACTGAATAACTGAATACAAGGTCATGTATATCTGAACTAGAGCATAAGCTAAACATAAACTGAGAACTGCGGCAGCTAACTATAACCAATATACCCCAATCTAAGCTAATCGGGGTCTAATATATAACCCTAGTTGGAAGGGTGCTAGTACGTTACCAAGGGTACCAACACTGGATGGCGTGGATCCACTGAATTGATAGATTGAAGGACTTGGGTGTCTATTCTTTACTGGTGAGTGACCCCGACTAGGGTGTCAGTCCTCAACTGGAGGGTGACCCCTCATGACCTATGGTGGAAATATTATTTAGAACTTAGGAACTACACTGAAGATCTCAGTACTTAACTGGTGGGTGAGCCTTCATCCCAATATTCGCTCGGTGTTAAGTACTACTCCTATCTGAAAGACACTGAAACATGAATTGAATTTCCCATCATGATATCATTCTGAAAGTATCAACTATGTGTAATCTGAAGTTATCAAAATATTTTAACGTAACTATGCATAAGTCCCTACGTATCAGGTGTTCATAACCCACCAACTTAGACTAATGCAAAATGAACATGATAATAATAAAAGCTAATAATAATAGGAAATTTCATGAATAAAGCCCAAAAATTCAACAATTGATCATATATATGAAAATTCATGATTTTGAACATGGGTAAGATGCTATATGGGAAAACATGTAATCATGGTTTAATCACAAAAAAATACTAAAGAAAAAAGAAAAAACTCATATTTGTCATGGAACGCAGAACTTGAAGGAAATTAAGCTTGAGGGTTGAGAAATCTTAACAACATGGGTACATCATTCATGGTTTGATCATTTGCTTAAAATTTTTAGTAATACCATGCAAATCATGCATGGATTTGACAATAGCTTGTATAATATACTATGTTCCTAAAAAGAAATGAATAATCATTAAAATATGCTTATGAGTAACAAATATATCATGGGAAATTCAATTTAAGCTTAGAGTAACAATTTGGGGAAAACCCTACTTTTGAAGATCATAAAATTTATGAACAAAAATAATAATTTGGGCATAAGGATGAAAAGAGATCCTCATTGAATACCCATATACCTGATTACTTTCGATTCTAGAATTAAAGTTTTGAGGATTTGTACTTGGAGATGAAAAACCCCAATTTCTTTCTTCGAAAGAGTAGAAAATAGCATGTCTCGTGAGAATTTTTGGTGTTGTGTTGAGAATGACAGATTTAGGGTTGTTTTGGATTTTTATTCAACCTTAAAATGGCCTAAACGACGTAGTTTTGGGGTTAAAAGCGTGGGAAAAGACTAAGAAACCCTTAGAAATCATATATAAGTTGAGTGAAAGAAGTCTCGATGACTTAGGTCACAACTTGTGAGGTCTTGCCATGAGTCATGACTTGTTTCATGGTCAGGAAACCCATTTCAACCTCTATTTCCTAGATTATGACTCCCTCCTAACAACATGCAATGTTGGATTGCGCGTCGTAGTTTGGGCAGCTTTGACAGTTCTCCAGTATTTTAGCTATAACTTTTCACCCCGATATCGAATTAAGGTAAAATTGGTATCGTTGGAAAGATAATTAAATTATATATATGATGGTTGTTATTTTGCTAAAAAATTCTTAGTTACCCAAAATGTATGCTCATTTAAAATGATTATAGTTATATTCTTCACAAGAATTTAATCGCTAAGGAATATTTTTATTTTTGTATAAGCTAGGAACTATTTGAGACCTTAATATATGTCAAAGTGAATTCTCAAACTACCAAAACATGAGGTTTGATTTTGTATTGACTTAAATTATGGTTTTACTATTGTCTTGGATTTTTAGGGTGTTACATGTTGAAGACTCGTGCTACTGTTGAGAGAGATCAAGATCCCATACTAGCACATATTCCTATTGACTATTTTGGACTCAGGAATTTTGTAAGGGTCATGAAAAATTCATGCAAGTGATAGAACTCAGGTAGTTTCTCAGGTCCAGCTACAATAGAGTATCCTAGGGGTGAGTGTAAGATTGGGGATGATTAGGTTCTAATTAAGGCTGAGGGCCCAATTATGCTTTACCTAGGTTTGTAGGTGCTATGATGCTTTATGATACCTTGGTTCATGTGTTAGGTTTATTGGAAGGTATGGCTTAGAGCATTTGTTTAGAGATTACTCCACAATGTTCACAAATTGGAGTTTGGGCTTAGAGCCAAAATTGGTATCCCGTCAGAGTTTTCTATGGTATAGTGGGATAGCCAGAAGTTATAATAGATATATTGTCATGACCTGATTTACGAGTCATGATGGCATCTGCTAAATCCCGCTAGTAGGTAAGCCAAACCATAACCCATAGCTAACTCAATGGGTTAATGTTGTTGGAAATTCCCAATATAGGAAAAATTTAAAGAACACAATTTGTAAATAACAAAGGTTCTAGATGGAATAAATAGTCAATAAAATATACCAATCCCATGACTTAGTAAAGCTAATACAAATGCATCTAACAGTATCAATACAACTCAAAGTGTAGAATTATCAGTACATCTATCTCCAAATAAAAGACTAAAAATGATGATAGAGGTAAATAGGCGACCCAAACTCCAAGAGCTCACCCTATTTTTGAAAATCGATCACCACACGAACTATGATTAATGGTGATAGCTAGTACTCAGATCTACTAAAAAATATACAGAAGTATAGTATGAGTACCAAAATAATGGGCACTCAGTATGCATCATCGAGTGCCTTAGCTAAATCATTATATAAGTCCAATAAAATGCAAGATAATATAACTAAGTCAGGGTATAAAAATGAACATGAATCAACTTCAACAAAACTGCATACAATAAGTAAATAAACCAGAATGATAACATAATATAACATGATATCACACAAGCAATCACAAACTATAAAATTGGCTCCCATACGCCAATGGGTGCAAAAACGAAAAGAACTCAGCACAGCCGTCCATATGACTAGAGAATACACCCAAGAGAAGAATAAGCAGTCAACCGACGTTATAACTAACCTTCATTATTATTTAACCATCATTCCACTATTAACCCACATTCCACAATGTTACAATCATTTAATAACCTTACTATCAATGCATACTAATCACCATTTATCAGCCAATCATCACTTATTAACCAACCAATTCAATTACTAGAATACATTTATGTTATACCATCTTATAACCATTTTCTTATTTTCCAACTTAGATAATTACTACCTTTAATTTCACACCTTGATTTCATTAATCATAAAAAAGTATATCCCCATGTCATAATATGTATATCTAGACCTGAATTGGTAAATATAATCAATAGTCAAACTTGAATTGGTAGATAATTAATAGTTGTACACGAATCGATAATTATAAGAAATATCTAGACTTGAAACAGCAAATATAATCAATACTTAGACTCAAAATAGTAAATAATCAATAGTCAAACTCAAATCAATAATTATAACCAATAGTCAAACTTGAACAAATAGATATAATCAATATTTGAACTCAAACAAGTAAATATTTAATAGTGTCATAATTATCCTCCTGACTCAAACCGAGCATATATATATATAACCAACATCATAACCATCTTCCAGACACAAATTGGATATATGTATTCAATCCATATCATAATATCATCAACATAAATAAACTATAGCCTAGTCATTAGGCATCAACCTCACATTAACTAACATAGTCATCAAGTATCAAGAGATTCCAATATGACTTCAATATATATTTCCAAGATTCTAATAAGTGTAATAGTTTTACCAATGCTAATATGTCTCATAGCCTAAAGTGGGCTAAGAGTCCACTTTTAATACTCAAGTTCCATTTTAGTCAAATTTCTACTCGACCAAGTCTCATGGTATCTAAATCCACTTATTAGATGTATAACAAGCCATAATTATTTGTAAAGTAGAAATTCATCCCAAATACATTAATTAAGCCAACTCAAAACTAAGGCAACCTTCAGTAGTATAAGAAAATAAGGCCAAACATACCTTATGCATGATTAATTAGAGAATTTTACTAAATTTAGAGAAGACTAAGGCATTCTCATTCTAAACATTAGTAATAACATCTAATCCACCTAAAGAATATGGAAACAAGTCAACTATTTCAATGCTTCAATTCCATAATAGCCTCAAAGGTCCAATTAACCCAAGTCTTATATTTCATCAATCCAACACCTTAAGTCCATCCCAAATCTAACATAATATCATAAGAATACTATGAAATAGATCAATCTAACAGGGGATAAACCAAGCCTACCTCATCGCCAAATAAAGCTCAATTAACCATTAAATCATCGCTTTTTCTTTTTTAGAAGCCTTGCCAAGATGCCAATAAAACACATCAGATTTTGGCCCTTGAAAATTCCTTAAACTTTGAGCTCACTATCTTGAATACGACTCATTCTATGAGTCCTAGGGCGTCCTGATAAGTCATTAGGATGAGTCATAACCAAATCATATAAGCTTGTGATATTATTCTGCTATGTGCATAATTGGCTCAGTATAAGCCATAGGGATTAGTGACGAGTTATGGGGTGTAAATTATAGGGTGTCCAGTGTGTACCACAAATGGGTTCTATGTTGATTATGATTGGGACCTATGAGTAGTAGGGTCCCATTATGAGTTCCGTAGCAAAATCATATGGTCAGTAGTGTAGGGTGCTTTAGTGTTCTACCCTGGTTATGACTTGAGGTTATGAGTCATAAGGAGTGGTTACGAGTCGATGGTTGACTCATAGTTAAAAATGTCCCTTTTTCAGCTTTTAAGTTAAGGCATTCTTGATATTTCCCTTCTTACCCAACATGAAACCCACGTCTTATAACCCCTTTAGGGTATCATTAGACATCAGAAACACATGAAAGTAACTCCTCAAATACTCTCAAATTCCCAAGGTTAAGAACACTTAGGTTTTTTAAGAGGTTGATCAATTAGGTCTTTCAAGGGTGATTTCTCGCCATACATATTACTATTCAGCCATGTGACTCTTCTCTCATTGTTAATTTGTTATAAAGAATATGTATTAAAGTGTTATTCAAATGGAATTGTTTTGATTTTGAAAACATAGGTTTGTGGGTTTTGAATGCAATTGTTGAACAATGTTTTCCTATGATTTAATTATCATAATTTGCACTTCAAATATTGTTTTGAACCTGTGGGTGCATGGGTATAGTGGATGAATTAAGGAATTGTGATTTTTTCAAACTTGTGACTTTTGAAATGATTATGACCCCAACCCATAGTGTCAAGTTAGTTTTGAGTTATGAGAAAGGTGAAAATTCATAAATTGAACTAGTCTTGAACTATTGCATGATATAAAAAATTATTTGAAATACAGTGGTATGATTTAATAAATAAAAGGGAGTTAGTGTCCCCCACCTTGTATTAATAAACAAAGGGAGTTGCTCTCCCCAAGTTAATGGAAATTGTTTAGGCATGATGTGTTAACTTTCATGTGTAGTTGGTATGATAATACCAATAATGTTTGACTTAGTATGAAATGTTGTTCATGATAGGGACTATATGATAAATTTTTTAATTAGCTCTAATAAGGGTTGTGTAGCTGAGTCATAAAAGTGGAAGTCTGATTAACCGATACTGGAAACTGCATTTTTTGATGCGGGGATTAAAGTGACCAGGGAGGTTTGAGTCCCCCTTATTATTATTTCATAATTAGGTAGGTTCGAGTTCCCCATAAATCATTATATGACTGGGTGTTTAAGTTACCTTAGTATATGTTAGGAGGTTCGAGTGTTCCATGTGCATATATATAAGATTATTTTCTAGTTTGTGTGGTTACACGCACTAGGGTCCGACCAGGGGTGAGAGTTAGGGCCCATATAGCCCGTGGGTACTATTATATGATTCTTGAGAAACATAACCCAGACTATTGTTTAAAGTGCATGCTAAACTAGGTTCCCTATTCACTATATGATATGTATATATATTTATGTATTTGATTTTGTGCATTGTTTTTGGAATGATTTTGAACTGTTGACTATGTCATTATGTTATCCTTATCCCTGAGTTACATGCTAATGATCCAACCACTAATCATCCACATAGCTATATCCCTATGCAAAGCATTATTTAGCCATACTTTTACTTCTCCTACTTAATAATTTTGGACCGATCAAGAGTCGGCTTGAAGCGGTAATATTTAATGTTTTAGAAGGCTCCATTTTAGGATTATGTTTTCTTTTAATGTATAGACAATTTGATACTATTTTTGGCTATAGTTGGGGGTACGTTCTGACACTTTATTGATATTTAGTTTGGCTCAGGCTTTGTCTAACTACTCTGGTTATTGGGCGGTGTTGGTCGGTCATCAATAATGGGTTATAGACATGCATTAAACTTTGTTAATCTATTGCATGCTATTTTATTATATGTTTGGGATTCATTTTACTTTGGTATGTTATGCTTAAGTTAGTTAGGTCAAGGGAGTGATCTCCTGTCCACATGGGATTTGAGATTGGTATCAAATCTAGGTTTGGTGTCAATGGGTGTCAAACAAAGAAGTGTCAAGTAGAGTCTTATTTATGGGTGTATAGAATGCCAAACTTATAAGGGAGAGGCTATGAGTCATTTAGTAATATTTCCCTTTCTTATTATTCTATTTCAAGCTATAGAGTCTAAGGACTTAAGTCTCTTTAATTCCCTTGTGTTCGCTTTTCAGATCATTTTTTTCCATATGATCTAAAGGTCATAGAAACTCCCATTTCCTACTTGTGGAAAACACTGATGGGACACACCCTGATTATGGGGTACAGACCCGGTATAGATGTCCAGTTCTTGATTGCCTTTCTAGAGTTCCACCGGTCCCCTCTAGTCCTCCTTAAGCTCCTCAGGCTGATATGTTGAAAGTTGATTTTTGTAAGTTTATTCATATGTTGGATCAGTTGATATCTTCTTAGTCTGTGTATGTATATTTTATTACTCCATCTTTTGAGACCATAAGGGTTGGACAGTTTAAGAGGTTGAGTCTTAATGTTTACTAGTTTTAAAGTTAAGGAAGATCCTCAAAACATTATCAATGAGATGGAAAATATCTTATGTTTGATGCATACTTCTAATATGGAGGGCGTGCAATTCGTTATCTATAAATAGAAGAATGTATCATACTAATAGTATGAGAAATGGGAACAGTCTAGGGGAGACAATACCAAATCTGCTTTATGGGATAATTTCTCTAGTGCTTTTCTAAACTATATCTTTTCTCAAGAGTTGAGGGAGCTAAGACCAGAAGAGTTTATTAATCTGAAGCAAGGTAGGATGACGGTCAAGGAGTATGCCTTGAAATTATATCAGTTGTCCTTGTATGCTCATGAATTAGTGTCTAGAATGAGGGCTAGAATGAGGAAGTTTTCTTTTAGGTTATCCCATGATTTGATTCTAGAGAGTAAGGATGCCTTATTGAACAAGGATATGAACATCTCCAGATTAGTTGTGTATATGCAGTAGATTGAGGAAAAAAATAAGAAGCAGGCAAATATAGGGGAAATGCAAAATAAAAAGTTTAGATTTTTTGATTTGGATGAGAGTCAGCAGCAGAGTGTTAGAGATTATGGAAAATAGTCTAAGAAGAAGTGGGGAAGTTCTAGATCTTATATTATAGCTAGTGCTCCCTATCTGAATCTGTCGGGTTCTCGTTCTTAGCATGATAGTAGATTTAGGGAATAGGGTGCCCAATCTTAGTTTAGTGGGTCTCAATCCGCTCTATTATATCCTCCTTGTAGATTCTATGGGCAGGTGTACCATGGGTTTTGTGAAGAAGGAAGGAAAAGGAATTTTAAATGTGTTTAGATTGGTTACTTATAGAGGGATTGTCCTTCTAAGATTTCTTATGGGGTAAATGAGATTCATTTTTCCACTTCATCAGCTCCTGTACCAAGGGGTGCTGCTTCTACTTTTGGTACTGGCACTGGCTGGAATCGCTTGTAAGCTCTTGACACCTTCCTGGACTCTAAGAAATCTCATGATGTCATTACTGGTATGTTGCAACTCTTCTCTCATGATGTGTATTTATTTCTTGATTTGAGGTCTACTTTTTCTTATGTGAACCTATTTATGGTTGTATATTTTGGTTCTAGTCATGAGTGTATCCCTAATCCCTTTTCTATTTCTACCTTAGTAGGTGACTCTATGGTTTCTAAAAGAGTCAATAGGGGTTGTATGGTATTTGTTGGAGGTAGAGAAACTTTTGTAGACCTGATAGAGTTGGACATTTGATTTTTGCGTCATATTGGGAATCAAATGGTTGCACTCGTGCTATGCTTCCTTAGATTGTCAAACCTATAAGTTCATGTTTAAATTACCTAATGAGTTGATCATAGAGTGGGAAGGGGGTTCTTTAGTTCTCGGGGAAAGATTCATATCGTATCCTAGAGCCTGAAAATTGATTTCCAAGGGATATCTTTATCATTTATTCTAGGTTAATATCTTTATCATTTATTCTAGGTTAATGATTCAAACTCTAGGGGTCCTTCCTTATAATCCATTCCTATGGTTAATGAATTCTCTGACGTTTTTCCTAGTGATTTTCCTGGTATCCCTCATGATAAGGAGATTGATTTTTGGATTGACCTTATTTTGGACACTCTTCCTATCTCTATACCCCCTTATAGAATGGCTTCAGCTAAGTTGAAGGAGATTAAGGAATAGTTGAAAGACCTCCTTGACAAGGGTTTTATCCATCCTAGTATGTCTCCGGCGGGTGCTCCTATTTTTTTATTTGTAAGAAGGACGGTTCCCTTTGGATATGCATCGATTACTTCTAGTTGAATAAGGTTATGGTAAAGAAACAAGTATCTTCTTCGTCGGATTGATGATTTGTTTGACCAGCTTTAGGGTGCTAGATGTTTCTTTTAGATTGATCTTAGGTCTGGTTATTATAAACTAAAGATTAGGGTGGTGGATGTCTCTAACACTGTCTTTTGAACTCAGTATGATCACTATAAGTTCTTAGTTATGCCTTTTGGTTAGAATAATTCCCCAGCGACATTCATGGACTTGATGAATAGGGTTTTTCATTAGTTTCTAGATTTGTTCATCATTATGTTTATAGATGATATTCTGATTTACACTAAGAGTGAGGCGGAGTATGCCAACCATCTTCATATCATTCTGCAAACCTTGAAAGATCAGCATTTGTATGCTAAGTTTTCGAAGTGCAAGTTCTAGATGAAAGATATTACCTATCTGGGTCATGTCATATCTAGTGTAGGGATCATGGTGGGTTCGTAGAAAGTTGCAGTGGTTAAGAAGTGGCCTAGGCCCACGACTCCAACCAATATTCAGAGCCTTTTGGGTTATGCCAATTACTATAGGAGATTTGTGGAGATTTTCTCAACTATAGCTACCCTACTGATGAAGTTGACCCAGAAAAAGGTGAAGTTTTTGTGGTGTGATTCTTGTATCGGTATTTTTTAAAAGATGAAAGATAAGTTGATGTAGCTCTAGTTTTTAACCCTGCCTGAGGGTAATGATGGATTTGTGGTTTATTCCAATGCATCTAGTATGAGACTTAGTTGTGTATTGATACAACATGGTAGGGTGGTAGACTATGCTTCTAGGCAGTTGAAAGCTCATAAGAGAAATTATCTAAATTATGACTAGGAGTTACTGGCTATGGTGTTTGCATTGAAGATTTGGTGTCACTATTTGTATGGAGTCCATGTAAATATCTTTTCTTATCAAAAGATCCTGCAATATGTGTTCAACCAGAAGGAGTTAAATATAAGGCAGAGGAGGTGGATTGAGTTACTGAAAGACTATGACATGAGTCTCCATTACCACCCAAGTAAATATAATGTAGTTGTTGATGCTCTTAGTAGGTTATCCATGCGTGTCTAGATCATGTGGATGAGGATAAATGGGAATTGGTAAAAGATATTCACCATTTAGCTAGCCTTGGAGTTCTTCTCTTAGACTCTGATAATGGGGGTGTGTTTGCGCAAAAGTTGACGTAGTCCTCTCTTGGTACTAAAATATAGGAGAATCAGGTATTAGATCTGTCTTCATAAAGATTAAGGGAGATATGGGACAAAAAAAGTTGTAGCTTTTGAGATTTGTAGCAATGGTATGTTGAGGTACCAACACAGATTATGTGTTCTAGATATAGATGGGTTGCAAGAGAGGATCTTAGCTGAGTCTTATTAATTGCGTTATGCCATTCATCCTGGTTCGACAAAGATGTATCATGATCTTAAGGATATTTATTATTGGAACAATATAAAGCAAGATGTGGCCAGTTTTATGGCTAAATGCATGGTGTGTCAACTAGTAAAGGTTAAGCAATTGCGGCCCAGAAGGTTCTATCAAGAAATTGAGTTGCCCATGTGGAAGTGGGAAGTGATTAATAGGGATTTTATTACCGGTACTCCTCGATCTCATAATAAGTTTGATTCGATTTAGTCATTATGGATAGGATGATTAAGTCTGCTCATGTATTGCTAGTGGGGACTAATTATTCAATAGTGGATTATGTGAAGTTGTTGCTCCAAGAGATAGTGAAGTTTCATGGGGTGCCAGTTTCTATCATATCAGATCGTGACACTCAGTTCTCATTGTAGTTTTGGTTTTCGTTTCATAGAGGTTGGGAACTAAGGTGAGACATAGTACTGCTTTCCACCCATAGTTACATGGGCAGGCGAAAAGGATAATTCAAAAACTAGAAGACATGCTTAGAGCTTGTATGATTGACTATGGTGGTAGTTCGGTTGATCACTTGCCTCATATTGAGTTTGTGTATAATAATATCTACCACTCTAGTATTGGTATGGCTTCTTTTTAAGATTTTTATGGTAGGAGGTGTAGGTCTCTCATTGGGTGGTTTGAAGTTGGTTAGGCTGAGATGTTTGACCTAGATTTGGTTTACCAAGTGATGGAGAAGGTGAAGGTGATTCGGGATAGGCTTAAAACTGCCTAAATTGACCAAAAGTCCTATGCAAATATGAGACAAAGGGAGTTAGAGTTTAGTGTTAGTGATTGGGTGTTCTTAAAGGTATCCCCGATGAATAGAGTAATGCAGTTTGGGAAGAAAAGAAAGTTCAGCCCCCGATATGGTGCTCTGTACTTAGTATTGAAGAGGGTTGGTAATTTTGCATATGAATTGGAGTTTCCCTCCAGTTTGAGCTTCATTCGTCTGGTGTTTCACATTTTGATGTTGAGAAAATATGTGGGTTATCCTTCGACTGTTGTTCTTTTGAAGGAGGTAGGTATTTCAGATTCCTTCTCTTATGAGGAAGTCTCGATTGAAATTTTGGGTCAGAAAATTTGTCGATTATAGATGAAGGATGTAGCTTCGGTAATGTAATACCCCTTATTTTCGTGCTAGAATTGTAACCGTCGTTCATGTGCATCTAAGCTCTAATCCAAGTGATTCTCACATGAATACAAGTTGCATGATCATTATCCTAGTCTATGGAATATTTTAGAGGTGAAAAATGTTCAGAACAAAGTTGAGCTAAGACCAATTGATTCATCAAAAGTTTGACATTCGATTCTACAATGGTCAATTTCAAACGAAACTATCTCTTAATATACATGGAAATTTTCATCCCAAGACCTATCAAATTGTAGATAATTGAATTAGCTTTCCAACGATACCAATTTCATCAAAATCCGACACCCGAGCAAGGAGTTATGGCTTTGCGAAGTAGAGTGTGTCGCCTAACCAATTGCACATGGCTACTAGAATAGATGTACGATAAGCAATGCAGTGCATATTGAAAGGTGTGCGATAAGCAATGCGGCGCATATTGAAAGGTGTGCGATAAGCAATGCGGCGCATACTTAAATGTGTGCGATAAATAATGCGGTGCATACTTAAATGTGTGAGATAAGCAATGCGGCACATACTTAAATGTGTGCGATAAGCAATGCACCGCATACCTCACTTCCAAGTGCCAAAAATACCCCTATATATGTCTATAACACGGGATTAAACTCCCATAACACCAAAATAAGTTTACTTTCTCTCAAAATCACCAAGAACATTCATTAGGGTTTCAACCTAAAAATTCAAATATCTCAAGATTCAACCATGAGTTTTCAATAATTCTTCGAGATTCAGAATCCCCATTCCGAGGGCTACAAGAAACATTCATTATTTTCACAAATAGAGTCCCAAGGTCAAGAGTTCATTCAAAGCTTTAAGTTTTAAGGTATGTGGGATTTTTCAACAAGAACATCCTTTCCTTTTTGTGCCCAAAATTTGTATTATTTTACAAAGATATATGATTTTACATGCTTTGATATGAATTTGAGATAGAAACTATTATCCTACGCTCTTGTTCAAAAGACTACTATATTTTATGATGTCTTGAAGATAAATTCCTTGAGTTTTGATGTTAATATCATGATTGAAGTTGAATCTCTAGATTTTCATATGAATTATAAATGTTTGCTACATAAAGTGTGAATCTTGAAATATTTTGCTCAAGTATTGATATATGGGTTTTGAACCCTATTTGACAATTATGATTTTTTTTTAAAGTAATGTGTTATGTACACCTTGAAATTTGAATGATTTGACCTTTTGGTCTTAAAAGAGTTATTTTTGAACTCGAATGAGAAAAGAAATCCACATTTTGATTTATTTTGAAAAAGGGTAGCATGATGGCTCCCGTTGTGAATTGCTGAATTATTTTGTGGTGGATTTTCTTTACAAAAATCTGAGCTAAGTCCGGAAGTAGTCTTTAGCACCGAGTGGGAGGTATAGCTGTGTTGGTACTTCCCTAGAACTACGTGCCCCCATAGGAGCCAGAATTGAGGCTGATTATATATAGTGATCACTAGTTTTTAGATTTGATACTTATAGTCCTACTCCAATGCAAGGATAGGACGGCTCTCCCCAACGTGGGTTGTACGTTGGACTCCTTGTGGCTCACGTGGTTTATGTCGATTATGAGATCTCCCAATGTGTGTGTGTGTATTCTCCAATCTAATATGAAAAGTCTTATTCTTCTATCTAAGATGACAACATATTTGTTTGAAAGACTGAGTTTGAGAAAGTCATTGTTTTCAAAAGATTTAATGAACATATATTCCAAAGAGAATTTTTATGATATTTGATTACTTTGATGATTTGGAATCGAGATGGAAGTGAATTGAGATTTATTATGATGACTCACATGTTTCACCCAATATATTTTACTCTCTTATGATTATGATGATTTTAATTCGAGCTAAGTGAGTCATTTATATCAGCATGCATAATTTTATAAACTGTGATGATATTAAGTTATTATTTTATATATGCATTGCACCCCCAATGCTTGGTACGTTTCCATGGTACTGACCCATATATTCGTTTATGGGCTACATTTTCTCGAAATGTAGGTACAAGGAATAGTGTACATCTTCCGATCCAGTTAGTTCGCAACATCGAGTCAGCAGGTCAGGAGTCCTTTTGATTCAAGGTCTTGAGTTAGTTATACAGTTCGAGAAGTATTGTATTTTCTTTTATCAGTCATATTGAGTTGGGGTAATCGGGAGTCATGACCTGGCCACCTACAGTCAGTACTAGTAGAGGCTTCATAAACAGTCAGTAGAAGTTAATGCATATCATTTTAGTTATGGTTGTAAAGGCAGAATTGATATCTTGTAACTTTAGTATTGTATTGATAAAATTCAAAAAAAGTTATTTTCTGTTGATTTGCATATATATATTTGTACTTCTTATTCAGTTGCTTATCAGATGTGCCAGTAGAAGGGTTAGCTTGGGGTCACTTGTGACCCTAAGCACCGTGTGACGTCTTGGGATCCAATTTTGGGGCGTTACAAACTTGGTATCAGAGCACATAGTTCAAGTGTCCTAGGGTGTATATGAAGCCGTATCTAGTAGAGTCTTGCGAAACAGAACGGATATGTCTGTACTTTTCTTTGAGAGGCTACAGGGCATTTAGCAAATGTTTCCCTTCTTTCAAGTCTAAGATCGTGCTATAAAAAGGTTCTCCAAGAAACTTATATAAATTATTATCCTACTCTATTCTGGCCAACTCTGCCTCATTTTTAAGGTATCAGAAATTGTTAAGCTTAAGTCTCCATAGATAGTTATGGGATTGTAAGAGAGCTAAAAAGTATCCCGTTAGTGCTTTTGAGTTCCAAAGATTGAATTTCTTTATCATGTTTGTAAAAATTGTGCACTAGATCCAAGTTAGATGTGTTTTCAGATTCCTCCCCAGAATCTGTAATGTAAATCTATACTTCCATATCTATGTAGTATTCTTGACATAGCACGATCAATAAGTTCCAATTTCCTCCCCAGATAATGCTCTTATATTTGCTGGTAGAAGTTGCAGATGTTTCATAAAAGTGGCTTGAGAGGAGCCTTCTAGTATGTTATAAGTCCCTCAGATTTGAAGTTATATCCTTTTTCTTATGAGTTATTTAATTAAGACAGAGTAAGGTGTATTCTTAGATCGTTGAATATTGTGTGTCAAGTTTCTATCTCTTGTATTATGTAATCTTGTTATCATTATGTTTGTGAAAAATCAAAGTCTAGTGAAGCCGTGTGAGGCCTATTTCGATTCACTAGCATAGTTGCTTTTTTATTCATCTAATTTTCTTGTTCAAAATACAAAACCAAAGTCTAGTGAAGCCGTGTGAGGCCTATTTCGATTCACTAGCAACTTGTTGTTTTGAAAGTATGGGTTTCTGTATAGTGACAGAAGTAGTAACTTTTAGTTAAAACTCTTGTGTTAGTTGAACTTATGGGTTTAGAAGTGTAGTGGCAAGAACGGTGCTAAGGGCGATTTATTGAATATGTATAGCTGAATTTTCTCTTATGATTGAATTAGTAATGAAGTGATATACCCTTATTTGTTAGTTTAGTGAAGTTAGGGAAGGAGATTATTAGTTAAGGTGGATTGTTGTTTGCTTGATGTATGAAAAGAGTTATTGATGGTATTTATTGTGCTAGGAAAGTATAGGTTTAGATAGAAGTACTTGGTGGTTGAGTATTGTTAATTTAGGCATTCCTGAGATTGCAAGAGGAAGTTTAGTTGAAATTTATAGAGCTATAAAAGTAATTTAGGTGTGAAGATGGATAAATAGTAATGATGTGAAGAAGGAGGATGTGTTAACAGATTATGAATAAGATAGGTCATATGATTATGATCGATTGTCATTGTGTACTAGTTTTTCTTAATGCTATGTTCTATAGTTTTGAAGCAACAATTGTGTGTGAGATTGGGTTGTAAATTATGTTTAGCTCTAGACATTAAGTTTGAACAGTTGATGGTTAGGTTGTTGATGCTAATTATATGGAGGTGATCTAGTAGGCCTTAACAATGTATGCAAGAGTATAAGATCATGTGTTCGTAATTAAGTATGGTGTAGAGGTGTGCCCAAGGTGCTATGGGGCTACATTATTTTTAAGGATTATTGGATATTGTGTGGTTAGTAGTAACGTTAAGTTTCTAGGTGGAGAAAGGCTAGTTAGATAATTTATGATGTTCTTAATAGATAAGTTAAGGAGTTATGATTGAAGATGTTGAGCCTTTTTAGTATGATTATTATTCTCATGGTTTAGAAAAAAATATAAGAATAGAGGTGTGATCTTGGTAGGTTATGATTATCTGATTAGAGATGTAGGTATGGTTGAAAATAAAAGTGTAAGTCTTTGATGATGATTATTAAAGCTAGAAAGTAAAGGATGGCATATGGATGGGTTGTTCAAGAGTGAAGTTGGTAAGTTCGAAATTAGTTTATTCTTGTGAGTTTAGAATTTATGTGTAGATAATAGAATGATGAAATTATGGCTTAATCTCAAGAATATGGAGTAGACCATCATACGTAGAATACCAGCTTTGACCTAAGGGGGAGATGGTTAGTGAAGAACCAAACCGAGTTTTGAGAATTAGATTGTGATACATGTCAATAATGAGTTATGGTGAGATAGTGATCCCTTCTTATGCTAGAGTATTCCTTGGATTTCAGTCATTATAACATCAAATCCATCACTTGCTTGATAAATCCATGCCACAGGCCTATGGTTATACCTATCATGTGTGCTCAAGCCCATTCTTAGCTCCTAGTAAGCATGTAACACCTTCACTAAGTCTAAGTCAAGGGAGAAGATCCAGTAGGTTTAGAATCCATAAAAACCTCACTAATGTCGAACAACCAAATTCAACTAAAATATGGTGTAATCCATATTGCGGGTCTCAACAAGGCCTAAATTATAGAGCTAATCCTCACAAACAATTAGAAAATTATTTGTATCCTCCCCCAGAGCATTAGAAAACCTAAGCAGAGCCAATCTGAAGAATCTACCCAACATCTTTTTCTCCTCAGGAGACATAGCAAGCTGAGAAACCACCGACTAACCAACTATCGATGGGGTAACTATCAACGGAGGAGGAACCACTCTAATTTGTAGACTAAGAACCATCAGAAAGCACACCACCAACTATCCTCAAAAGCTGAACTAAAGTATCTCTGAATACTGAAGAAGAATTAAACCCTAGTGGAGCCTGGGTTGGTCCCTCGCCCACTATTGGCTGGGGTGGAAAACATTCAAGCTTAGGATAGGAAATAAGATATGATAGAGGACCTTTATCCAAACCCTAACTGTGGATATGTCTCTAGGCTTTCCACAACCTCTGGGTTATCTTTGAAAATGAGTAGGATCTTTAGGCTCTATCTCAGGAACTTTATCTCGTATGGCAGTAGCACTTTTCCTGACCATCTACAAAAGAGTAAAGTAAAAGGAATACTTCTGCAAACAAACTCAGACTCTTAGCATAATATGAGTGAAAGAAGTGAAGAACTCCTAAGAATGTCCCATAGCCTCTCGAAGATAGGAAATGAATGTCATCGTTCTGATCCGCAAGACTCTAGTAGACACTTGCTCTCATACTAATAATACCGATGTAACCTAGGCTCTGATACTAATTTATCATGACCCAATACGTGCACACTGTTTCCAGTACGTCTTCAAACTATGAGTCTTAGCCTGACCATATGACTTGTAGCCTTCTATGACTTTACTTGTGGCCTTTTATGACTTTAATTTTGGAAATTTGTTTTCCCCACTTTCAACTTTACAAGTCTGGCTACGAGTTGAAAGGTGACTTAACAACTCGTAGCTTGACCAGTACTGCAACCCTTGTACCCTCGCAATCAAAGAAGTCCCTATCTTTAAATTTGGTCACTCATAATAATACAGGGATGGTCAAAAAATACTCACAGTCACAAAGAAGTTCCAATCAGTGTATACAGAATGCCATAGGCTTGCCCGTATACTCTTTACCTGATTTTTGGACAGTCTGGTCAGGATCATTACAGGACTTTTATTAGTCTTGTAACATAGGCTTAGGGCTGGTATGGTATATTTGATAATTTTTAGTGACTTAGCCTTCTAGGCACTATGATTTCTTCGGGGTCTACTCTTTTACCAACTTCTTATATACTTCGCCTTTATTTCTCCGTTTTTATTCTTTTAATGCTTTTCAGGCTGGGTGTGGTTTCTTTTATTTTCTCTTTTCTTCTTTGCACTTTCTATTTTTAATTTTATTAATCTTTTTCTTTTCTTTTCATTTTGTCTACCACACTCAATCCTACGTTTTTTACTATACAGCTCTATAATAGCTACCCTCAACTTAGGCAATTTTCCTGAGTTGAGGTACATAGTGTCCAAGGAGTACCAGTGCCAAAACAAATTCATTATAGTTTAAAGATGAAGGTGAATTGGTGCAAATAAAAAATATAGGTCTACGCAAGGCTCAAAGTTGGGATCAAGGAATTCACATTTCATTTGGTTGGAGAATTTAGGATAAGTTGACTATTTACCAAAATGGGCTATGATTACTTCCTAACAGACTCCCTAATAACCTAAGCAAGAGCAACCAAGCAAGTTCTGGATTCCATACACACATAGAACTAGGTAACGCCTTAAACACACATTGTACAGGGTCACATTACTAGTTACTTTCCTATCCAGTTCATGCAATTTTTCACCTCAATTATTTTGTCCCTAATTCTATGCCATTACTAGATTCATAGTGGTCTCACACATACACAGATCATACAGTTATTAAAATTGTAGGAAGGGTATGATTTTTTTTAAACATATTCAAAAATTTTAGCACAATCATATAAATAAAACATTAACTACCTTAGATACCAAGTTTTCTCCAAACTACACATAGTGCTACGGATATAAAAATATCCCAAAATAAACTAAATATGTTGGTTCTTCATTCAAACCTTAGTCGATGGGAAAAGAAACACGGCAACAATAACCTACGGCGGCTAAACGGTACACCCCCACCCCCAACTAAATACCTGTGCACTTTCCACAGTGCATCTAAAAATATAAATCAAGGAGAGGATATATACCTGGGCGCTCAAGGTGCTAAATCAAGCTTGATCAGCATGTGGGACCTCAAATTAGGTCCCATCCTTAATATTAGTGGTTTAAAAAGTAATCTGTACATCCTCAGCAATAGTGGCACTGATGGTGGCTAGTGCACTCAAAGATGGGTCAAACAGTGAGGTGTAGTACTACTCATCCTAGCGTTATCAACAAATCTTAAATTACCAGACCCCACCGCCATCTCTTGGACCCTCTTCTCATGGTCCCTCTCACTCTGTAGACTCTCTTGTTACAATCTCAACATCTTCATCCTCCATTATTCTATTACTCTTTTTGTTCTTCATTCTCTTCCTACCTTCATCATCAGCTTCAATATTACCCGCAGGGGTTGAATCTCTAAATGCTTAAATGTTTGGTATCTCCTCTTCTACTAGGATCTTCTCTATGATAGGTATCGAGGCAAATGTCCTAGTATATAGCTTATCAAATGCCTTCTTGAGATCCTCTAACTCACCTTTTGCCTCTTCTAGAACTGGGGATTGTACCCCCTACAGATACCGGGTAATAAGTTGCTCAAACCCATTAAATTATGTCTAGAGCACTCTCATCTTATCTTATATCTTATTTTCAACCTAGGGCTTTACTCCTAATTCAATAAGTCTTACTTTAGTCTCTACTGTACTCGACCTCTTTTGTATCTCTAAGAAAATTAACCGCGACACTACTACATAAACGACCAGAATAGACTTTGATACTGATAGTCGCGGTGCTGTTTATGATGATGGAGGTTGAGTCTAGGAAGTTCCTACTGCATCGGAGCTCTGGGGATTGAATTGGCCAATCTCAGTAGGGGTGTCACCCATGTCTGTGAACCCTGTGGTGTCAAGTCCATGCCTACCAGCATCAAAAGATATTTAGATTATAGCGGCCCCATCTTAGCTGCCCTAGAGATTGGGTTAGCAACGTCTCTGATTAGTCCTAAATTTTTCATAGTTTTTTGCCTCAAGAACTGATCAATCCCTGGGAGCTCTGGTACTCCCACATCTATGCATATCTGTGTAAAGAGGCAAGAGAAGACCATCACCATGTCGGTACTCATTGCCCTATCTCTAATATCATGAGCAATCTATTTAGCCATATCAATTTTATAGTCATCCATAATTCCTGCAATTAGGGATACTTTTTCTGTGCCCATAATATTGTCTGTCCTGGTGGGACTCAACTACAATGCCTCGTACCTTTCCTAGCTTGAAAAGTTTCCCAAGAATGTTAGCAAATTTATTTGAAAGATGAATCCAATTTTGTACATATGGTATTTCTAATATATTCACTTTTATTCATGTGGGAAATTCAATAAGCTTTCCATCAATACCAAACTCTCCCAAATCCAATACCCGGGTGAAGCGTTAGAGCCGTTTAAGTGAGACAGTGTATCACTTGAGCCTTCAGCGCATCGCGAAGATAGCTCAAATTGCAATTATCAATTTCCAGTGTTGATCTATGATAGTGGCATATCGCACGAAACTTCCAGGTTGTAGACAAGGTGAAAATGCAATAGCTCCACGTTGCGTCACCATGCAATTTCCCATTTGTCACTTTCCAGTGAGTTGGCGCGAGAGTGGCGCGTCGCGCCAAGGATGAAAAATGAGAAATTTTCTCAGAAATTAAAGACGTGTCTTAGGTTTTAGAGGGTCAATTCCCCCTCCCTTATATAAGCCTTATAACACGAGATTTGGCTATAATTCAGCAGCTTATACTCAATTACTCTTAAAAACTCTCAAGAACAAGCCCTAGCATTTTTGTAGAAGGTTCAATTAAAGGGAATTAACCATCAAATTTCAAGAATCTCTCCATCATCTTCGTAGAATCACAAGCTAAGGTATGTGTAGTGTTCATTCATGGACTCCTTTCATCCATGAAGCCCAAGAATCTCTTTTCTAAGCTTAAGTTTATGGATTTCTTGATGAATTTCATATTGGGTTTGTTTTGTTTATGCTGAGAATGATCAGTTGAATTCAAATCCATGTTGGGTGATCAATTTTACGTGGAATTGATTTGTATATATATATATATATGTTCATGTGAACCTATGAATAAACCCTATATGATGAAATTAGAGATAAATCATGATGATTAATTATTGTATAATGTTGTCTACATGTGTTATGCCTACCATGTGTTTGATTAAATGCCTAGATGAAGGAACAATGCCCAACTAGTATGATATCATGAAATCCCCATATATGTACAAGCTTATGCATATCACATGTTTAATGTACTTCAATATATGAATTATGAATTGTGTTGGTGGTCATGTGTTCAAGAAAGCCATGCTATGCCAGTTTCTTCTCATCGAGTCCTGGGGGTACTTGTACCCAAACATTTAGCTGTGTGCCAAAAGCCATGTCATGTTTTCACGATCTCCTCAGTCAAGCTATGATCCATAGAACTCAGTTAGTCATGTGAAAAATCTCAAAAATCTCAGTAATCTCAATGGTTCAGTATTTTCAGTGATCTCAGTACTCAGTAATCTCAGTAACTTCAGTATTCTCAGTCAGTCCTCAGAACTCAGTACATTCCGTCAGTCAACGCAACTTAGTAAATTTAGTTTACCTCTGCTAAACAATATCACTAGTATCAGTTCAGTTTAGTAAATCAGTTCAGTTCAGTTAATCAGTTCAGCTCAATTAATCAGTTCAATGTGTTTTAGATGGGAGTAGCATTCAACACCGAGCGATCCTAGGCATGGGGACTCACCCGCTAGATAGGAATGAGATCCCTAGAAGCGATCCTAAGTTCCAGAACTATGTAGCCAGCATAGGTATGAGATGTCACCCATTAGATAGGACGTACATACTCAGGGATCACCCGTTAATGCATTTAAATGTATAGGACTACTCCTAGGGGTCACCCGCTAGATTAGGACTGACTCCACAGCAGTTGTCTTTACAGTGGCACGGTACTAACACCTTTCCAGCTGGGATTACAAGTTCGACCCCAGTTAGCTTAGTATGGGGCATGTTGGTTAGATGAATATATCCCACATTTTCAGTTACAAAATATGAACTATCAGATATAGTCAATTCAGCTTAGTAGTATAGACTGTCAAATATAGTTACTCCTTATCATTATAAATAAACTCTGGGATCACCTAATAGATAGGACTAGTCTCAACTATGGTCAATCAGTAATGGTACCATCAAATTTAGAGATCACCTACCAGATAGGACTGATCCCAGGTTTAGTTACTCAGATACATTATAGAAATCAACTAGTTCCATCAGATTTAGGACTATCAGATATAGTCACTCATGTTATCAGTTATATCAGTTATTAGAACTCATGTTATCAGTATTTATCTTTAGGACTGCTAGACACAGTCAACTAAACTAGTTTTTCATAATCAGGACTATCAGAAATCGTAATTCATGTATCAGTAACATAGTATGAGTCCCTTAAATATCAGTAATTCCATGTTATTAGTAAACTTAGTATTCAAAACTTAGCATTCCGTCCTATCACGATGTCAGTTACAGTTATGTATGCATGCATGTATTCTCACGTTTATGTTAGTCAGTCAGTTAGTATTGTTCTTACATATGAACCTATTGTATTCAGCCTACCTTACTTGCATACCAGTACATTCAAAGTACTGACGCATTTGCGCTATCGTGTCTTATACCATAGGTTTAGATGCACGAGTTCCAGAGAACCTGTAGCATCCCAGTTCAGCAATCAGAGTTAGCAGTGAGTCCTCATCCTTCGAGGAAATGATGATCACATTATTATTTTAGTTTTTAGTTTATTTCAGTAGTTGGAGTTAGTTGGGTACATGTTCTATCAACTCCTTATTCAGACAGTTTAGAGGCTTTCATACTATAGTATGTTCAGATAATTATCTTAGTTATTTTGGTATTGTTATACCATATTTTTTAGTTATGTACTAGTATTGAACCTTATGTCCTTTCAGTTCATGTTTCCACATTTACGATATTATTACTATTATTCAGTGCTCAGTTTACAGATATGAGTCATGGGTTAGCTTGTGGTCCTTCGGGGTCATGGTCACCGTGTAGTATTTCGGGTACCAGATTTGGGGTACTACATCAACCTCTATTGTATCAGGGTCCACCAAGCCTTGGCCTAAGCATTCAAGCTACTTTTCTTAATCGATAATGAATTTTTGATAACGCCAACTACCCATAAATATTCCTTCCAGTATGTAGAAATGATCTTGGCCATCTACCACTGCTGATCAAACTTTTCCATTAAACATATTTGTTTCACCTTTACTTTTTTCATCTCCTCTAATTGAAAGTCTATTTCTGCAGTATTGGGTTGAAGTACAAATTCTGGACCATGTAGTATCTAGGAGATCATCTAAGCTTAGATGTTTACCTAAACACCTCGAATCACTCAATCTAACACTGGGTCTGAATTCTTCCACAACCGGCCCTGAGGATTTTTCCTTTTTATCCTCATCTTGTATGAACCTAAAACTGATGAACCAACTTTTCACTATATAGCGCTAGTGCCCTAGTCATCCATTCTAAATTGTATTATTTAAATCTGGCATCAAAGGCGGGCATCTCAGATATGCCTACTATAGTCAACTTTCTCTCAAGATAAATACTTCTCAGGGGATTTCCATTTGCAAGATTTATAGTACTATCTTTCTCATTAGGGCCCATATTTTAGGGTACCTACACCATTCAACAATGAGCACTACAAATTCCTCGATTGAAAGTAGAGTGGGTGGTACTCGTAGTGGTGGTATTTTGTTAACTAGACTACCACTCTCCTCATTTCTATTCTCTCAACATGCAAATACATCTTTATAATCATTCTTATTCTTGTTGTCACCCCCATTTTCATCTTTCTCTTCCTTGGAATCTAATTTTTTCTCACCGCCATACTCACTATTTTCATATTCATCATCGTCATCATCACCTTCCTCATTGGAGGTTGATGGTGGATGGGGTGGTGAGGTACTAGGTGTCTTCATCTTTTGTGTACACCTAGGGAGTGCGTCCTTCTCAATAGTTGATTCACACTCCGAGGTCACTTTTCCCTTATCTCTACTAGCCCCTTTACTGCATATTCCTTTATTGAGTCACTTGATGTTCCAGTGTCCTCATTTACAAGCTTACGGTTAACTTTGGGGTTTAGGTGTTTGATGGTTTATTCTTTAATGAATCACCTTTTCAATCTATTAGTACCTATTGAGTATGACCCATTATTTAGTCCTACGAAAAGGAAAGAAAAACAAGAAAATAGGATGTTAGTATGGTAGGATATGGGCACACTACGACTTAAGGTATGAGTCGTTGCCTCTTGTTATGATTTGTAGTCAGACTCATAAAGTGGAAGAATGCATATTCAGCATTCACTAGTTAGGAAACAAGTCCTCCTAATGAGTTGAAATGTTAGATTACGAATCATTACCAACACTCGTTATCTGACCAGAAATACTTTCTTGATGCTAAATCCTCTCCAGTCACTACAACTCTTGACCATGAGTCATATAGTGTAGCTATGACTCATTGGGATGAGTCGTAATAATGATAGAACCTACACTCTTCTAATCAATCATGTTACTAGTGGTTACCAGTGACGCAATGACTCATTAAGTGACATTACGATTCATTAAGAGTCTTGTAGACACTATAATCATGATTGATTTAGAGGAGTTGGCTCTGATTTTCTATCCCAACACAATAATATACAAATGTAACAACATCAAGAATCACTAATTCATCCCTTTCAACAAAAATTAGTCCACATTAGGTCATTTACTCCCATTATGACTTTGATTTTACAAATTTCTCAAGAATAGGTCTCGTCTAATGATATGTACACAAAATTTGAACAAGAAACTCATGCACCATTTCACCTTGAAGCATCACTTTAACAATTTTGAATTAAAACATAAAATACTTACTTTTTTTCTTGTCTTTGATTCTTTTTTAGCTTAACTTCAAAGACTCTCGAGCCCTACCCTTTGAGATTGTTCAATTCGTAGAAGACTTTGACATAATTGATATTGGGATAAATTAACAGTTTGGTTGAGGTAAGTTGTTAGCTTAGGAGAATAGGGAAGCCAGTATTTTTTTGAATGATTGGTATACAAATCAGTTATCCTTTTGTTAAATTTAATTTTAATAATTAGAATTTGGGTTGGGTTTGCGATGTCGAGCCTGGTACTATTTGTCTTAACGACTCATAACTAATGACTATGGGTCTTACACTCCCTCCATAATGACTAAAACCTTACCGGGGTTTCCTGTCATTACAAATCAGTATGATAAGTTGTACTCACTAACTATAATTCGTACTGAGAGTCGTAATGAATCTATAAACCAAATACCTGAGAGTAGTCTGAGTTCTGGCACCCTATGACTCCTAACTACGAGCTGTAAAGTCTGACTATGACTCATTAAGTGTGCCGTGAGGCCTGACACCAAAAAAATATGTTGGTATTTTTCTGCAATCTCCATCCCTGCACATTGAACACCCAAGTTGACCTATAATAAAATAAATACAAAACATGGGTTGCTTCTAATGCATCGTTTGATTTAAAGTTTCGGAATGACATGGCTAGGTTGGATACTCAAATTTCACCAACAAGACCCATGGGTTACCTCCCATGCAGTGCCTGATTTAATGTCATGACATCACTCAGTTGCCTTGGTTACTCACAATTCACCTTGGCTCAAATCATAAACTATCTTTACTTCCTCAGTGTTACCTATATAGTGCTTGAACCTTTGCCCATTAACTTTGAACGGGGCTTCACCTTCACACTTTAATTCTATGGAACTATATGGGAACATCCTTACCACAGTGAATGGCCCATACCACCTAGACTTTGACTTTTCTGGAAATAAGTGACGTCTCAAATTATACAGCAAGACCTCGTCACCTGGCTCAAATACTTTTTTTCTCCATTGTTCAATCATGATATAGTTTCATATTCTCCTTTTTTAGTGTAGAACTCTCATAAGACCGAAGTCAAAGTTCATCAGAATCATTTTCTCATCTTTATCTTTGCTACATCATGCCACTCAAAATTCTGCTTTTCAATGCCCACAGTGCTTTGTGCTCAAGTTTAATGGTTAAGTGGAATGCCTTACCAAACACAAGTTGATATGCCGAGGCACCTATGAGGGTTTTATAAGCTATACAATAGGCCATACAAAAACATCCAACTTTATCGACCAATAAGTCCTGTTGGTATTCATAGTCTTTACAAAACTGAACTTGATCTCTCTAGTGGAGACCTCAACATGTCCACTTGTCTGAAGGTGATAAGGTGTTTCCACCTTATTATTTACTCTAAATTTCTCAAGAAGAATATTGAATAGACGATTATAGAAATACAACCCACCGTCACTAATTATTGCATATGGAGTGCCAAAATGAGAAAAAATATGTTTCTTCAGAAATTCGTGACACTTCTAACTTTCATTATTAAGGAGCGCTACTGCTTCCACGTATTTAGACACGTAGGAAACTACAACCAAAATGTATTTCATACCATAGGAGCTCATGAACGGCCCCGTGAAGTCAGCCCTCCACACATTAAATAGCTCCAACTCTAGAATAGGGGTCATAGGGAGTTCATGGCATCATGAAATATTTCCTCGACGGTGGCATTAGTCATAGGTTGTTGCAAAGTAATGAGAATGCTCATATATTGTTCGCTAGTAGTACCCACATTGCAAGATTTTGTAGGCTACACGAGTTACTCCAGGGTGACACCCAATAGGTGAAGCATGACAAGCCTTAAGAATACTTATCATCTCCACCTCCAGAATGAAACTACAAATCATACCATCTGCATAAATCCTGAATAGATAAGGCTCATCCTAGAAGAATTTCCTTACCTCATGCATAAATCTCTTTTTCTACTAAAAGGATAAATCCTTTGGGACAAGATCACTCGCCAAGCAATTGGCAAAGTCAAAAAACTAGGGGATTAGATCTTGTGATGCTACCAAAAGATGATCATCTGGATAAGTATCATCAATTTCAAATCCATTCTCTACCTTTTGCATTGCTTCTTCCCCAAGTCTGAACAAGTGACCTGCAACCTGATTTTCTGTTCTTTTCGGTCCTTCACCTCAAAATCAAACTTCTGTAGAAAGAGAACCCAAAAAATAAATATTGTCTTTTCATCTTTCTTCTCCATTAGGTATCTCAACGCTACATGATCTATATGAGCAGTAAGCTTAGTCCCAATCAGATAGGATCAGAACTTTTCAAAGGCAAAAACCACTGTTAGTAATCCTTTCTTAGTAATAGTATAGTTCTTTTAAGCAGGGTTTAATGCCTTGCAACCATAGTAAATAGGGTGAAATATCTTTTCTTTCCTTTGTCCTAGGACAGCACCTAAAGCTATACTACTTGCATCATATATGATCTCAAATGGTAGGAACTAGTCGGGGGACACCACAATCAGGGATAACACTAACTACTCCATCAAGCACTCAAAAACCTTCATATATGCCTTATCAAAATAAAACTTCACCTTTTTCTCAAGAAGCTTGCAAAGTGGATTCACAATCCTTGAGAAATCCTTGATGAATCAGTTGTAAAAACCAGCATGGACTAAAAACTCTGAACACCCTTCACCAAGACTGGTGGTGGGAGCATCTCAATTACTTTAAATTTTTCCTTATCCACCTCTATTCCTCTTCTTGAGATCTTGTGCCCAAGAACAATTCTTTCTTTCACCATGAAATGGCACTTTTCCTAGTTTAGCACCCAATGCATTCCTCACATCGACTTAAAGCATTGGACAAATGGACCAAATAGTCATCAAAACTATCACTAACCATGGAAAAATCATCCATAAATACCTCAATGGTGTCTTCAACCATTTCAGAGAATATTTATATCATGAATTACTAAAAGGTGGTGAGAGCATTGCACAACCCAATTAACATCCCCTTAAATGAAAAAGTTCAATAAGGGTAGGTAAAGGTCACATTTATTTGATTTTTGGTAGCAATAATGATTTGATTGTAACCCAAATAACCATCAAGAAAACAATAGCAACCCCTTCCTGCAAGTCTATCCATCATCTGGTCTATAAAGGGCATTGGGAAGTGGTCCTTTTATGTTATATGTTTAGATTTCGGTAGTTCATGCACACTCTCTAACCTATTACTGGTCTTATTGGCAAGGGCTCATTCTTCTCATTTGGCACGACAACAATTTTGCCTTTCTTTGGGATGCACTAAATAGGACTAACCCACTTACTATCTGTATTGGGGTAAACTACCCTTGCATCTAGCTACTTGATTATTTCTTTATTTACCACCTTTTATATAGAGGGATTTATCCTACGCTGATGCTCAATACTAGGGATGTAGTCTGGTTTAAGCTTTATCTTATGAGTACAAATGCCTGGCAAAATACCCACAATATTTGTAATGTCCCACCATATAGCTGACGTAAACCTCTATAACACTGATAACAATGCCTTTACCTATGTCTCAACTAAGTAAACTACAATAACCACTGGCAAGATATTGTTGGCCCCTAAAAATGCAAAGTGCAAGTGAGACGGGAGGGCCTCCATAACTGGTCGCTCCTCAATTGATGACGAGCAGGAAGAGTGGTTCTATTTTTCATATCTAGGTCAAGCTTCTTTGGAGCATAAGTATAAGAACCTCTCCCATATAGAGCACCCACCATCTCATCATATTCCTCAATCCCATGAATATACAAATTCATAATCACCACAGCCAGTATTTTAACACCCACCCTTTCCACAATTGGAATAGTCACTACATCAATATTGTCAATCATCGATACAACTCTCATATAGTCTATCTTTTACATTGATTGGCATACATTAAATATTACTTGTTCATCATTGAGTCTTAACCTCATCTATCCTAAATCTATATCAACTAATGCCCTACCCGTGGCTAAGAAGGGTCTGCCTAAGATGATAGAGACTGTAGAGTCCACCTCATGATCAAGCATCACAAAATTGGCTGGAACAATGAAGGATGCCACCTTTACCAACACATCATAAAGAATAACTACTGGCTTTTTACAATTCGATAAACCATCAAAAATCTTATCAATGTCAGTTTGGGTTCCCTACCCCAACTTCTTAACCATAACCAGTGGCATAAGAATAATATTGGCTCCTAGATCACGTAAGTCCCGAGCAAAGTTGAAGGACCCAATGGTATATGGAATGGTGAAGGATTAGGGGTCCTCATTCTTTCCTACCAACGATCTATAGGTGACAACACTGCCATGATGCACATTTTCCATGGGCTCAAAGCTTACTGTCAGCTTCCTAGTGACCAGATCTTTCATGAATTTTGCATAACCAGGCATCTGCTTCAACGCCTCTGTTAGTGGAATGTTTACAGATAGCTATTCAATAGTGATAGAAACTTCTAATATTTACCCTTTTCCTGATTTTTTTTTAGCCTATGAGAAAAATGAGGAAGGGTTTTTGGAATAGTTTTCATAATAGATTCATCAACCTTACCCTTGCCTTTATCCTTAGTAGAACTACACTAAACACCTGATGATTTTCTTGCTTCAGCTTCAGGTGATACCTCAATATCAACATTAATATCATTCTTCTTTAACTCAACCACAGTGGGTATGGAAGGATCCACAGAGGTGTTACCACTCTAAGTGGTAATAGAATGATAATGACTATCATTCTTTGAATTTTGCACTATATTAATGAGAAGAGTTCCAGGTTGCCTTTGAGTCAATGTAGATGACATTTAGCTAAACTGTTGATGTAGTTGTTTGATTGCGGTGTCACGAAACTTAATTTTCTAATTCAACCCTGATATATATGCCTTAATCTCTTTAAGGTAACTATCCTGACTCTCTTTTCCTTTCACTAGTTTTGAACACATTGCTTCTATTCTTAACTCAGTATCTCGACTGCCCAATCAAATATATATATCACTCCTCTCCTTACATTTACCTCTGCACCTCTAATTACCATCTTGCTCTCTACTTTTGTCTTGGTACCTATAGACATAATAGTTTTGACCTTAGTTTACTTTCCCTTTGGCTCAAAAATCCACTACTTCTCAATCTAGATACTTTTATTTCTCATCTGCATCCAACTCATAATCCTTAGAAGTAGTCCCTTGTGCCCCTACTAAGTTCATATATTTAGCAGTCATTATTGTAAATTGTTTTGTAAGTAGCACAATATATATTATGAGCAATGAAACTTCCTATGTGACAGAATTTTCACCAACTCTATAGTCACTAGAAGCCCCAATAACATACGTACCAGCCCCTCTATCCACTTTTCGAGTGTACCATCCTCGGTTAGTGAGATAGATCTCATCTAACATTTCCTGAGCCATGTCCCAATAAAGACGCATGAGTGGACCTCCAAATATTAAGTCATCCATAGCCCTAGAACTTATATTAAGGGATCTATAAAATATCTCTATCAAATAAGACCCTGGGATCCGATGATTAGGTATCATGCTTAACTGTAATGGCTTGATTCTCTGGAATCGAAATGCCACACAGTGCTCATGATATCGAAGGACCACAAGCTAACGGTCTACTAATATCTATACCTAAGCACTGCATAATATAATATAATATAATAAATGTGTAAAACTGGAAGAAACTTGCCTTAAGGTTCAAAACATCTAAAATACTCAAAACTGAACACTGAATACTGATACATCTGTCTGAAAAGACTCTAACTATTTTAACTATGGAGTTAATAGGACATGTCCCCAAATAACTTCGTCTACTAAAAATATACTAAGTCTAATTCCATAATAAAATAAGTATCATCCTAGAATGAAGAGGACTCACTACTATGTCTACTACTGCTGACTGAGTCTGGAATACTAAGGGTGCTCTGGATCTGACGCTTCTGAACCTATAGTATAAGACACCATAGAGCATGAGAAAACTATGCGCCAGTACTTTGAATGAAGTGGTATGCTATAAAAGGTAAGCTTAAATTCAAGGGCTTATGCATGAACATAGCTTAAATAAATAACATGAGAGTACTGAATGAGGACATGTGCGTGAATGCACTAACCATAACTGAAATCATCATGACTTTAAATGCTGATACTCAAATCACTAACATCTGAACTTACTACTAATACTGAGATACTGAATAATGGAATCTTCTAATATTAATAACTGAGTACTGAAGTTGAGATCAGACCTCTCTAGCAGTTGATAGCTCAAACTAATAATACTAAAGCTAATTAACTGAATCTGCTTATATCAATGACTGAGTTTTAAGTTTGCTACAATCGACTGACTAAATCTGTGATCAAACCTTTCTAATGAATGATCTCTGAATCTAATAATAATGATAAAGAATGATTGTATCTGAGATCAGACCTATCTAGCAGAAGATATCTGAATCTTTTAATAATAGAAATGACGGACTGATTTTGATCTTAGGCCTATCTAATGGGTGATCTCCGGATCTATTAGTACTAATTCTGATTACTCTATGTGAGACCAGGCCTATCTAGTGGGTGGTCCATAAATCTATGGAACTATCTAAGTTCCTTACTGAGATGGGTGATTGTATCTGACAGTCCTAATTTTTGAGTTCTACTCTGAAGACTGATACTGAAACTGCAACTGTGGGAGTTCTCACTTAACCGACATGCCCCAAATATGATCTAGTGGGGTCCAACATATTACCACAACTAGAAGGGTGTCAATACAATACCACCGGTAAAGACCTCTGCTATGGTAAAGCCTCTCTAACGGGTGACCTTGAATAGGAAGTCAAGCCTAAGGTAATATGATAGTCAAGCCTTAATCTAATGGGTAACTCCTATTCCTGTGATGGCGATGTAGTTATGGAGTTTAAGGACTATTACTAACAACTCTGCCTCTCTACCGGGGAAGTTGTCATCACTGCACTCGCTCGGTGCTAGTTCATACTCCCAACTGAAAAACACTAAACTGATTTTTGGACTGTACTAGACTGAGCTGAATCTATTACTGATTATCTTACTTGACTGATTTGACTGAGTTTTCTTGATTCCATTATCTGATTGAATACTTTTGAATCTCATTATCTGACTGGATGATACTAAGTTCTAAATTGATTACTTGAATTCTACTGAGGTCTGACACTGAATTCTTGAATACTACTAAGATCTGAGCTGAGTACTGAAACTGAAGTTGGAATGCTAATGATACTTAGATTACTGAGATTTCTTAACTTCTGTAACTGCTTGAGAGTACTAAATTCTATAACTGATTGAGTTCTAAGGATCATGGCTTGACTGCGATTATCGTGAAAACTGACACTGGCTCTAGACAGCATCTAATTTGTCGGGTATAAATACCCCTAGGACTCGATAACATAAAAATAAAACATAACCATTCTTGAATAACTTTCATTCACAATACAAACAATACGATATCTCATTAATTACTTGATTGTCATACATATGTAAATGTATAGGGAATACATACTAATATCTTATATTTGTTCAATAAGGAATACACATGGATAAGAATGCATGCAACTTATCATAATACATTCACTAAGGCATTTCAACAAACGCTTAACATGCACTAGTTATCACAAAATTGGGGATTTCATGCTTAACATACTAAATAGGCACTGTTATCTTTACTTAAGCACTCTATCAAATATTTGGGAGCAGCTTTGATTATACCACAGATTCTATACTTAATCATCATGAATACATCAATATCATACAACTTGAAGAGGGTTTATCATGAACATCATACCATTCATCACATACTAGAATCAACTCTTGAAATTGGTAGTCTAAATGATGAATTAAAACCCAACAATACAAAATCATGAACTCTATACACATAAATCATGAAATCTCATAAATACGTAAACATTAAAATTTTGGAAAGGATTCTTGAGCTTCTTGGGTGGAAGGAACAGAAGAATCAACATCTAACATACCTTAGAAAACTTTTTCTTGAAGGTTATTGAAGAAAATCCTTAGTTTTTTTCTTTATTTCTTAGCTAGGGTTCTTTCCCCTTTGAGAGAAAATATAATGTTCTTGAGAGAAAATTAAGGAAAATAATGAAATAAGGGCTTATTGGATGCTTTATTGCACGTTTAGGGCTGATAAGGGTCATAGAAAAAGTCTAAGATGGCCTTGAAATTAAATAACGGAATATGAAAATCCCTATTTTTATGCTATCGCGACATGCCATAATCGCGCTAGCTTACTGGAAATTGGACAAATGGGAAACTGAGCCTTAGCGTGGTAGTGGAAATCGCGGAGGCTTACTGGATTTTGACAATTGCCATTTTGGCTGGCTCCGTGATGTGCTAAAGTACCAGGTGGTACACTGTCTCACTAAAATGGCTCTAACTTTTCGTTCGAGTGTCGGATTTAGGCGAATTTAGTATCGATGAAAAGCTTATTCAATTTTCTACATGACAAGAATGATATTAGGGAAATTCTTCATGGTTTAAAATACTTCTCTCTTAGGAAGTAAGCCCTTACTCCCCCTTAAGGATGGAACTCGACTTAAAGAAAATTCGGGGTATTACATTAACTCTTTTTTGAACCAAAACCATACTTCATACATGGATTTTGCAGGCAACTATCGAAAGTTATAAATCTCATTGTTTAGTTGTAGCATCCTGGCAAGTGGAAATAGTAGGTTCAAAAACTATCTATGCATCTTGTTTTAAGTAGTAATTAAACCTCTAGAAAGTTCCCCCAACCACAATGATGCTTCTCCCGTCAATGAGAATGAGAACACCTAAATCTCAATGCTTTCGAATCCACCCCAGGAATGGTATATGAAGTGAAGATCCTAGTAAGATTGGCAAGATATATGTTCGAATCATCTGTTGACAACCCCAAAAATACACCTTTTAAATTCAGCAATTAGATCGTTGCACTAATAATATCGAACTTAACATTTGTGAGTAAAGTAGGAGGAATAATGGTTATTTTCTCTGTAGGCTCAACATATCCCATATCCTCATCTTCCTTATATGGTGAAAGATACTGATAAGTTAGGATTATTTGAGCTCAAGCAGTACACATTTGTAACACCCCGATTTGCTGAACCGGAATGCTACACGGTGCTCATGATCTTGAGGGACCATAAGCTTACCCATGAATAATATATGTACCTGTATACTGCAAATCATGAGGTAATAATGTGGAATACATGGAACTGTAAGGCCATAAGGTTCAACTGAATACAATCATGTGGGTGAAAATACCCAAAACAACTAAATCTAAACGTAAATCTGAAAGTAAATCTGAAAGCCTCTAAACTATTTGAATAAGGAGTTGAAGGAACATGTCTCCAACTAACTTCGTAAAACTGAACTGAAGAATAAATAAATGAATCAAATCATATTGTCCTCGAATCAATGAGGACTCACTGTGTCTCTGCGGCTGGAATACAACCGCTACTGCTGGGCTGGAGCTCGTGTCTCAGAACCTATGGTGTAACATGAAAAGAAAGCACCATAGCGCAAATGCATCAGTACAACTGGAGTACTGAGTATACGAGGAAGGTAGGCTGAACATAAAGGGTTTCATGCACGAACAACACTGATTGACTAATATGAACGTGGGAGTGCAAACACACTTATATAGAAACTGGGACCGTAAATACGTGATAGCATGACCTGTAAGCTAATACATAGTTTACTGATAACTGTCATGACTAATACTGAAACTGATAACATGGACGACTGTATCTGACAGTCCTGTATATACTGAAATCTAAAGAACGCCCTGAGTTCTTTCACTAAGAATGATACTGAAACTGTGGGAAATAGTGTTTAACCAACATGCCCCATGTATGCCGTTATGGCTAAGATAGGGTCCAATCTCTGCCCCGACTGGAAGGGTGTCAATACCGTACCACAAGTAAGGACAGCCTGTGAGTGACCCTTATCTGGCGGGTAATCAATGATAATGGTGGGAACTCTAAACTGATAGGTTAAGCCACCTCATCAACCCTAATCTGACGTGTTAAGATGTCTCAACCTACACTAGCTACGTAGTTCTGGAACACCAGGATTGCTACTACAAATCACTCCTTGAACTGTCGGGTGAGTTCCCATCCTTGGGTTCACTCGGTGCTAACCTCTACTCCCATCTGGAGTGACTGGACATGAATAACTGACTGTGCATGACTTAATCTTACTGAATTCCGTTGACTGGTGGAATGTTACTAATATCTGACAACTGACTAAGATCATGAGGTTTTCCTGAGTCACATGAGTGACTGAAGTCTATGGAATCATAGCTTGAGTTTGGATATCGTGAATCATGTCATGGATCTAGGCACACAGCTATAGTTTTCGGGTACAAGTACCCCCAGGACTCGATGGAAGAAAATTGACACACATGACTGACTTAATCATAAGAGTGGAGTCTATAATTTATAATATCATAAGTAGGGATCTCATACTATGCATGGTTATCAACAATGTACTGCATGGAAAGGATTTCATATCACATTGAAGTACTTGCACAATATTAATATCATGTTCGTTGCATAATCATGTTGGCAACACATACTAATAGGATGAAAGTTCATGTGGATTGCATGGTTATCATACATCTTGTTCATAAGTAGGATTTGCAAATAAACATAGCATAATCTCATAAGAATAGTTCATGAGTATTCCAACAACATTTACAAGGCACATTATCAATCGTAGAAGTCATTGGAACGTAAGGGCATATTCTGAATCCTTCACTTAGTCACAATTTACCTATATTGCATGATTTCTACTTCCTTAGGCATTTTATCAAACACCTTACATGCACATATTAAGCATAGGTGAATTCATCAAATTATACATCATGAACAACCAAATTTACATGTTTCCAACTCATATGATATCATGAATTCACAAAAACATATAAAAATTCCATCTTGGGAATCACCCAATATCAACAACATGATCATCAACACCAACCAATATGGAAATCATACTTTATAATGAAAAAGAGGAAAACAAACAAGTATCAATATGGGTATGATCATATCACCACAATCAACCAAGCTTTTGTATTTTAAAGATGAATTCTTGAACTCCACGGACGAAAGGAATCCGTGGATGAACACTACGCATACCTTAGAAGGAAGATTCTTGATGATTGACGGAGGAATTTCCTTGAAATCGGATATTCCAGCTTAATTATGTAACCCTAGTTGTTTTTCTCCTTTAGTGCTCTTGGATGATGAGCTTTGAGATGAAAATAGGGTTGCAGTATGTTTAGAAGATATATATTTTGTAGGGTTAAGTTTAGGGACATGTAAGGAGTATTTAAAGACTTAATTACCTTTAAAATAGCTCAAGACGGAGTGTTTTTGACACCTGAAATTGACTTAGGCGGCGCCCAAGTGATCGTCTATGCCTGGGTTGGGCGGCACCTAACCAATCGCCTATGCTTACTGTCTCTCACGAAAATGGGCATAACTTTTCGCTCGGGTATTGGATTAAGACGAAATTGGTATTGTTGGAAAGCTAATTCGATTTTCTACAATTTGGTGGGTCTAAATAATCCAAAATACCACATTAACATCGAGTTATACTCGTCCAAATATGACCCTTACAAAATCAAACACTAAAACTTGATGGATTCAAAAACTCTTAGCTTGTATTACCTTGAGTGACTCATATGAAGATGGTTAATACATCATAAGCTATCCTGTCACTAGGATATTCATTGTAAGTCATGTTCTCAAATATGAATCACAGGATAGGAGATTTCATACATAGGAATACTTATTCACTTCCTAGCTTAGAAACATGTGGGGTATTAGAACATTCTATCTTGATCACCGTCTAGGCTTCTCGACGATTAGCCGCTGGACTTGGCTTGGCTAGCTCTACTTATTGAGCCAACCAGGCTTTCTTAGCCACTTTTCTCTATTGTTCAGTTGCCTGTACTAACATTAACTTTGTCTGTCTATTAGCAATATTCTATGGATCACTTAGAGCAGGGGGAGGTATAATAAGAGGGTCCTCCTGAACCCATTCTAAATCGCACATCTATATATTTTCAACCATCATACGATTGGGCTGAAGTAGTCTTTCTAGTTCAGGATTCAATGGAAGCAAGGGATTGCCTCAACTTCTAGTATTAGGCATACACCGATGTATGCCCAACTATAACAAAAAACAAAAGTTCTTGAGTGCTTGAAGTTGTAAATAATAGAAGACGAACACTAGGATAGTGTTCCCTATGGATTCTCAACTCTGGAAGTTTCTTGCATTCAGTTCACCTAACCTACTACTCTGCATGCCAAGTCTGACAAGCTATGTATCATCAACCATGTTGTGAATGCATTGATAAATCTCACCCTTTACCATTTGAGTCTTAGGGCGTCAACTTACTAGCCCCTATCCTTTACCCAAGAACAAATATCACCTTTTGATCCTCTAATTGATTAATAGAGGGTTGATAGCCCCGAATCATTGTCATAATCTCCTTTTTCCCAATCTAGAACTCCCATGTGAGGATGCTCTTGAATACAGGTTATTCCCAAGCTTCTGCAGTTGCTTGGGATACAAAAAATATGAGAAAGATCACGATACACACAAATGTAAATAGAATAGATGAATCTCCCATATTTCTAGCATCATTAATCCTCTAGGGTTCCTACAACCCTAGTCAAGGAAATTAGCCGCTCATGATCACGCAACAACCCATGGAAATAATGACCAAGGCCTGTAATTAATTGGTCAAAAATAAAAGAATAAAATCCAAAATCTTTAATACGAAACCAAAAACCCAAGAACAATTGTATCAAGAAGTCAATGTATGTGAAAAAGTGTCAAAAGTATGTAACTTAATAAAGGAATAACCCTAGGGTATTTGTAGTATCTCAAAATAACAAAGGAAACCTAACTAAAACTAAATAACTTTGTCGGTAGTGGTTATGCATCTGGAAACGAGTCATTATATCTAGTTACGACTCGTTGCTTGCTGTCGTAGCTTCCTTTTGGTCTCAGTAGTTAGACTCAAAATATTACCATACGAGTCGTATGCTTCTAATTGTAGTCACTCCAATTGCTTTTCATCTTTAGAGTTCTTGAGTCTGTTCTGTTTAACACTTTTCACCATGAGTCATAGTCAATCCTTACAACTCGTGGCCTTCACTAGTTACCACTAGAGCATCAGCCTTCAGGACTTTGCATACTATTCTTAGTAAGGCTTCACACTACAAGTCTTATTCTGACCTTATGACTCGTAGTCTTCTATGAGTTCACTTCTACAAAGTTACTTTTCCCACTATCAACTTTAGAAGTATGGCTACAAATTGTAAGGTGACTTAACCAGTACTACAATGCTTCAGCACTTTCTTTTCTCTTTTTTAGTCCACCACCATTTCTGACCTAGTTTTCCTGAGAACACATAGCACACACATCATATCCGATGAAACGACCTAAGTCAATGCATAATTTCACTATTTTAAGCATCGTTAGTTACATGGTTCCATGACATATCATCACCCATAAGCCCAAAGGGTGCAATCAAGAGAAGAAATAAATAAAAATAATACATAGTGATCGTATCTCGAATCATAACCACAAACCCTTTCATACCATAATATATCATAAATAACTTCTCAATTCCACACTCAAACCAAAACTAATATCATTAATTGTCGTACTCAAACAAGAACTCATATTATCAATTGCCAAACTTGAAACGAAACTCATATCATTAATTGTTAGACTTGAATCAAAACTTATATCATCAATTGATGGACTTAAACCAAAACTCACTATTATAAATTGTCGAACTTGAATCGGAAGTAGCACCAACTCCCAATTATCAATTTAGCATAGATATCATGTATCTAGACTTCTCAATCGCTAAAATATTTATATCACCTAAATTACACCTCACAGTCAAGTATAACATGGTCGCATTTCAAATAGAACTAAACAAGGTCAGGATCAATCCCACAGGGAATAGGTTGAAAATCTATCACAAGTTTGTTGACGAAATTGAAAAGTGCAGAAAGTAAATCGGGGTTTTGTAAGAATAGTAATAAGAGTAACAATGTTGGAAAATAGGATTGTTACCAGTATTAAACAATAACTAGGATTGTATTTCCCCTAACTTCTTAACTCTACCGACTTCTCGTGCTTGTCAAACTACCTTGGTGCCTTGTATGTAAAATCTAACAAGTTATATATGACCTAACCATCTCTCGACCTTGGTTTGGGTTAATTTCACTCATCTTCTCTCAGTATCAAAGTGTCACATTACTAACATTTGCTTTGGATCTATGATAAACTATCTTCTCTCGGTCTCAAGTTAATTAGATGAAGGTTGATAGCTTCAAATTACTATTGTGATCTCCTTTTGCCAATATCTACCTCCATCTTAAGTTAGTATCGAATACCGGTGAATTCCTAACATTTGTAACCATTAAGAAGGCAATCAAAATGAAGAAAACCACAATACATGCACGAACACCAATTTAGAATGACTTTTCACATCTTCTATTTTGTTAATCCATCAAGGTTCCCACAACCCTAGTTATAGGGTTTAGTTTCTCATGATTGCAAGAACATATATAGAATTCATGATTGAAAGCATACGAGTGACCTCACAAATAATAATAATAAAAATTGAAATCTCAAATTAATATCAAACAATAAAAACCAAGATCAAAAGTGTATCTTAAAAACAAAGTAATAAGTGTACAAAATGCATAAACTATTAATAAAATATCAAAGAGATATTTATAGTTACATCACAATTTTCCTAAACAAAATAGGCTAACAAAGGTCGGCAGTGACAACGCCTCAGGCGACGAGTCTGGACAGATGACGACTCATTGTCCTACTGGCTAGTGAAAACTTGTCAGGTCACTAAATAAGTAGTTCCCAGGGTGGGGTCCCCAACTAAAATTTCTGGCTTTAGAAATTTGTCTCTTTATGCTCGAAATAAGGATCACTATGAGTCATAGCCTGACCCTATGACTCATCACCAATTTTTGTTTCTACTACTATCTAAAAAACCCTTTTAGGACCTTAGTTTTTTGCTCAAAATGCCTCACATTACGATTCGTAGGCTGACCCTATGGGTTATAGTGAGTGTGTACTTTTTTTTCTTCTAAATATCTACTAGCTTTGATACGACTTGGACAATGATTCGTAGTGTCACCCAATGACTCATTATCCTTGTAGTCTTCTGCTATTTGATGCTTTTTTTCTTCCTTGTTCCATTCCACTCACTTCTAACTATTTTGCTGCAAAACTAAACAAAACACATCACGTCTATGTAAAAATAACATTGTATTTGAAAGAATTCTTTTTTAAGCATCTCAAGTGTTGTTATCCAATGACATGTCAACACTCTCAACTTAAAATGTCTTGGTTTGCTCAGGCAAACAACACTCTTATTTAAACCCAAAAGATTAACTCTAGGGCAAAAATAAAATCACTTTGGAAGCCTCTCTTCTTTTAAAACTTATTCACACTACCTATGCAAACCATCAAGGTATTCTACGCCCTTCAATTTAAAAAAAAAATCAAAAAAAAATATGTACTCCAATACGATGAGAACATGATATGACATTACCTTCTGACCAGTCACTCTAGCACAATAATTTCTCCATTACCTAAACAAGCAATAATTTGTCACTTCCCAATTCACGAGTCATGATGGCACCAACCAATTCCCCCTAAAAGGTAAGCCAATACCATAACCTAGAGCTAATGTAATGGGTTAATCTTGTAAGAAATGCCCAACATAGGCAAAATTCACCAACATCAAACATAGGGGGTTCTAGATAGAACAAACAGACAAACAAGATACCAATCCTAAAACCTGGTAGAGTTAGAATAAGAGAATCTAATAGGATTTATACAAATCGAAGTGTTAATACATCTGTCTTAAATATTAAAAACTGAATAAAAGAGGTAGAAGGAAAATGGGTGAATCTAACTCCATGAGCTCGCAGTATATTTGAAAATCAATCATCACACGATCAACGATTAATGGTGACAATAAATTCTCAAATCTGCAACAAAATGTACTTAAGTGTAGTATGAGTACCAAAATAACGGGTATTCGATAGGCATAATCGACTAACTGAGCTAAATCATGATATAAGAATGATAAAGTGAAACATAATCATAACTAAGTCAAGGTACAGAATCAAACCTGAATCATCTCCGTCATCAATGTACATAATAATTGATCATATTGAACTAACATTTTAACATAAGGCATCGACATATGCCAATATCATTTTCTATAGCTAGTAGTAAATAACGAAATAACAATGTATCATAAGGCATCAATGCATACCAACATTTTTGTGCATAAGAATATGGCAGTTTGAAATCATAACACGTCATAATCATAATTAAGTCAAGGTATAGAATCAAACTTGAATCAACTCCATCATCGCTATATATAATAATTATTGATCATATCAAACAAAAAGTATAACATAAGGCATCGATACATGCCAATATCACTGTATGTAGAAAGCAATAAATAAAGGAATAACAATGTTTCATAAGGCATAAACATATACCAATATCATCGTACATGTGAATTTGACAGTTTGAGATCATAACACGTCATAACATTAACACAAGTATTCACAAGTACAAAGTTAGCACCCATACACCGGTTGGTGCATAAAGTAAAGAACTCATCACGGCGTCCTATACCACCGGAGAGTACACCCAAGAGAATCATAAAGGAATCAAGCTAACAATATATCTACACTTCTTTATTATTCCATAGTTTTCCATAATTTCAATCAATCGTCCATTTGCAAATATTCATAATGATCATCCATGTTCGTAATTAACAACAGGTACCAAAGACTCGTAACCATAATAATAATATCAGCCAACAACCATATCATCGATCCACACTAATGCTCCATCTTAGCTAGCCACGCTTATAACTAATTCAATTACTCACAAGTCATCATATAACCTCTAATTATTATCTATCCACTATTCATCACATATTCACTATTCATGGGTCAACAACTAGCCATTATTCACTAACTAACCAATGTATAGAATCTACCCTAGATTCACCACTAGATCATATTCATCAATTAACCAATATTTATTCCTAGCCATCTTAATTCCACTAGTCCCTATTTATCAAATGGATGGATTCACATTCATCTACCAACTAACATTTTTTATTAACTAGCATCATCAATCCACAAATCATTATTTAACTACTAATCAAAATCATAGGCTTAGTCATCAATAGGAACTAATCATGACCTTCGCTAAACCCATTATGATTAGCCACCATAAAAAAATCATTACTATTAATAGTTGTCGATGCCACTAGTCCTCTTTATCACTAAGGATCACTAATCAATTAATCACTATTAACCACTTGAGCCATATCCACCACTAATCATCTTTTAAACCTTAAGTAAACATACATACCACTTTACACCTTAACTCATTAGAAGACTATAAATGACATCTCTAATGTCAACATTATACCCAACTACATAAAAGCATAAATAAATACATAATTGTCATACATAGGGCTAGATGAGATCAAACCGGTAAATGCATTACACAAGCACACCAATAATTATGCTTTGGTCTTGTCGGTATCACCATATCATCACAATATCATCTAGACACACCGGGTATCATTATATCATCATAGTATCCTCCAGCCTATTCAGGTATCATCATATTAATATAGGATCCTCTGGCCTTATCAGTATCATTATATCATCAGAATATCATCCCGACGCACCTAGTATCATCATGTCATCACAATGTCCTTCATCCTTGTTGGGTATCAACACATCATTATAGTGCCCCCTGGCCTTGTCGAGTACCACTACATCATTACAATATGTAAATTAATATATTAATAAAAGACGAGGTCTACCAGGGCTAAATAAAGTACATCGATATAGCGGAGAAGGAAAGAAGATCATACCTCCATAAACCAACACTCATCATCAATGTCACTTTATCAATAGATATATGTATATGTAATATAAGAATATAAACTATCATCGGATTTTCCTCAAAACTTATATCTTCAATAACAACATCTTCATTCATCCCAGACCATGGAGATGGGCATGTAGATATGTAGAATAAATTAGAAAAGCATTAATATAATTAGTCGTATAATGAGGCATCATGATTCCAACCATAACCTATGGAATAAATCTACATGTAATGAAGAAGCATGCCTTCAACCACCATTAACATTATCATTTCAAATATCGATAATAGGGAAGATTACCAAGGTGATTATTTTCATAATTGCAAACCACGATCATAACATAAGCAATAGCATAGTTAATGGATTGAACACTAGCCTAATCAATGGCTTGATTAAAGATGTAGATATGTCTTAAACAAGAATATAATCAAGGGCTTATAATTATATAATCTGTAATCTAATTATTTAGATCATGAGCATAGCCATAAGCAATATCAAAAATAATCGCCCATTAGTAGCATAGTCATTAGCATGTCATTGGTCTAAAGATAATTTATCAATAGTGTGAGCAATAGCTAAACCATAATGTAATCTATAGCTTATTCGTAGTGGGGTCAATAAAATCATTATGGCTTTAGCCATATTATAGTCAAGGGCTCATTCAATAGCATGTTCATTAACCCAAATAATAGTCAATCACAATAACATAATTAATAACTCAACATAAGCTTTAGCATATAAGACATACAAGTGCCTAGTCACTTGGGCATTACTCGCAATGCCATTCTTCATAAACAAAAAGTACCAAGAGTCACTAATACTTCCTTAAAAGGGCACTCTCTAGTCAATTACCAAGTGTAAGGGTTCAAGAGAACTAATTGTAAGTCTTGCCTTAAGGTGGGTCAAAGAGCCCATTTTTAAATCCTTAAATTGCATTCTAAGTCAATTTCTACCCCAAACTAGTCTAAGGTATTAAATAAACTCTTAGATATATAGAAAGCCATAATAAGCCCTAAGGTAGATATTCTACTCAACCACTTTTACTAAGTCCAATGGAACTAACGCAACCTTTTCTAGGATAAGAAACTAAGGACAATTTACTCTAAATATGAGCATCTAGAGCATTTTACCTAAGGTTGAGTATTCTAAAGAATTCTCATTCTAAACATGAGTAATGAAGTCTATTCCATCTAAGATAATGGGAAACAAGTCGAGATTTTCAATTCTAAGATTCACTTAGCCTAAATGGTCAAACTAATCAACGTATTGCATCTTATCAATCAAATACTTAAAACCCATCCCAATCTAACAAGATATAACAATTATAATATGACATATCTCAATCTAATAAGGAATAAGCTTGGCCCACCTCAAATATGATAAATGCTCAATAATTCTCTAAGCGTCCGCTTTTTCCTTCTAAGAAGCTTCTTCTAGGTGACAAGCTATCAAAAATACATTTACACATCATTACGAGAATATTGATATACATATTGCAGTATTATGCTTTGGGTCCAAAAACGACACCAAAAAACCCAAGTGGGTCCCACTTATGGAAAACATGTGATAACCTTCAAGAAATAGGTGAAATCTAAGCTTACTTGGGATAAAATCAAGACCTCGAGCTATTTGGGATTTTGGTAAAGGATTAAAGATATTCAAAAATAAAATGGACGGATTCTTACCTTAAATTTGATGTTAATCATGAAAATATATGTTAATCAAGCTTCTAAGTTACACCCAAAACTCAATTTAAAGTTGGCACACCAAGTTAGGGTTTCTTGGTCTCAAAGATAAGTGGAAATATCCCAAAATGTGACCTAAAGGGCTATTAAATACCTACACAGGTCCTCAGGTGTGCAAATTGCCATCCAGGGATAGACATCGCACAAGGGAGATCACAACCTCTTTTATGGCAATCTCCATAAGGAGATCATAATGCCTTTTATGCGATCACGCACACCTTAGTACCAGTAAACTTGGAAAATATTTCCAAGTTTTCCAACGATGCCTCGGGATTCATTCGGAATCCAAATTGGGCAAATGACCCATGTACCCGTACTAAATTCAATGTTCCAGATACATTGGCAAAGTTAGATTTTCCATCTGAGGTTATTTCTACTAAATGTGGGTTCCACATCGAAACTTCTAATTTTTAAACTTTCTGACCAATAGGTCAAAATGAGTTTAAGTGCCAATTCTGCCTAGACTAGAGTCAATATTCTAGAGTTGTTGGCGTAGTTGGAATTTGCATCCGAGATAATTTTATTAATGTTTTCTCCTAATGGCCATTTGGAACTAACGAAGACTTCTAAATAGGGAATTGAATCTAAAACCCAAATGAACTACCTAGTAACAGGGTTATTAGTTCCATCAATTCATAAATAACTTGGGGAAGCTATCGAAAAGTTCTAACGGTAAAAATAAATAGAAATATGGAAAATAACCCAAAGGGTCATTGCAATATCCACTACTAAAGGAACTTTCATCCCCAAAAGTTAAAAATGAGAAAATACCTTAAGTCTCAAATAGGTAAAGATACTGGGCCTGCATCTCTCTCTTGATCTCCCAAGTAGCCTCCTTTACTAGGCAGTGCCTCCACTGAACCACAACAATCGTAATCTCTCTGGTACGCAATCGTCTCACATTACTAGCCAAAATAAGCACAGGCTCCTCAATAAAGGTCAAATGCTCATCAAATTAGACTGAGATGGATCAAGAATATACCACCATAAATAACTAAATGAACAATAGCAAAGTCTGGAGGTAAATCTAACTCATAAGCCACCTCACCAACTTCACAGAGAATCTCAAAGAGCCCTCATTATCAAGAACTAAGCTTACCCTTCCTCCCAAACCTCATCATACCCTTCTTAGGTGATACAAGAAGGAATACACTATTAATAAATCCAAATCTCAAGGCACTAAGCTGACTATCTACATAGTTTTTTTGCCTACTCTAATGTTCTCTCAGCCTCTCTTGAATCACCCTAACTCTATCTAATAGCTTCTGAAGTATAACTGTTTCATGGGGTCTAACCTCTGAAGTGTCAAACCATCCAATCAGAGAATGACATCTCGTACCATACAAAGCCTCAAATCAATCTTAGAAAACATGGTTGCACCCTAAAGCAGGTCAAGTAAATCATCACTGCGAGGCATAAGATAACTGGTTTTAACCATCATCTTCTTAAGCTACCTATAATCAATAGGCATATGCATACAACCATTTTTTTCTTCACAAAATAGTGTAGGATCACCCCAAGGGGACACACTCAGTGTAATAAAACCCTTACCAAGAAGATCTTAAAGCTAAGAATTCAGCTCCTTATGCTCAGCAGGAGCTATACAGTAAGGTTCCATATACATAGGTTGGGTGCCAGGCTTAGGATTAATAGCAAAATCAATATAACAAACATAGGGAATACCATTCAGGTCGGTAGGGAACACATCAGGAAACTCACAAATAATAAGAACAGAGTCAAGCAATGGACTCTCAACCTAAGCATTACAAACATAAGTGAGATAAAACTCTCAACTCTTAAAGATAGATCTCCTAGCATAAATATAACGTATAATTTCCATTGGCTCGTGACTAACTACTTCTTGACACATGATTGGTGGGGGAGTACACTAGACATGGCTAAGGTAACGGTCTTAGAAAAAAAATCAAAGATCGCATGATAGTGGGATAATCAGTCCATGCCCAAAATCATATCAAAATCTAGCATATCAAAAATAATAAGATCAGCACAAGTATTAACATCACTAATTTTCACAACACATGATTTGAATGCTCGATCTACAACTGAAGAATCACTCATAGGAGTAGATATGCACAACGACATAGATAATAAATCACTATTCAACTCCAATTGTGGTGTATAATAAGAAGATATATATATATATATATCCAAATCAAACAAAGCAAGGGTTTACTGGCGGCATACCAAAATCACCCTTGTAACTACAGTATCCAAAGTCTAAGCCTAGGGTTAAGAAGGTAATACATATAACTGACCATACCCAGCACTTGGATGGGCACATAATAGACCTCTTATCCTACCTGTCCGAGAATCTCCTCGAGTACCCTGCAAACCACCTCTGCAGCCATGAGAACCATCTCTAGCTAAGGGTGAACTACTCTAAACTAAATCAACCACTTCCACATGATTAAGGAAATCCAATAAATAGTGACCATAAAGTTCACAAGTAAAATAGGAACATTAGTAGAACCAGAACCAATAAATCCAGTTGACCCAAAATGTCCACCACGTCTGATAAACAAAAAATAAACCCCTCAAAAACTGAACCACTTCCCGTACTAGGGTGATCTCTAACACTAGACTAACTTCCATCATTAATATTAAGGGTTTCCTGAATAGGACAACTGAGCTGACTCTTAGGTTGAAAAGATGGAAGCAGAAGATACCTACTCTAGGTAAATATATGATAGGAAAGCCTCAACCCTATAGAAAAATAGTAAACTCTCTCATACTTAGCAACCATCATGGAGACCTACTCCAATCTGGAGAGCTTACCTCTAAATTGAAATCTAAAGTTGTGCAACATATACTTCTTTAAGAACATCGTAAAGAATTGAGTTCATGATAAAGGGAAAATATCCAGATGGTCTAGAATATATATAACCTTTACCCCAATAATAAGAAGACAAGTACAATCAAAATATGGTGTAATACACACCACGAGTCTCAACAAGGTCAACAACAAAGCCTATCCTCACAAGTAGTCAGGAACTCATGTGCATCCTCTCCAGGAGCACCAGAAAATCTCGATGGAGCTAACCTCAAGTATTTTCCCAATATCTTTTGCACATTAAAATACATAGAAGGTTGGGAAAACACTGGCTGGGTGACTATCTGCTAAGAAACCACTGGTGCAGAAGAAATCTCAACTCTAGGAGCCACACCTATGGGTTGTGCCCTCGCCTCAGTACCACTCTGGTCTGTAGGTTGTGCGACATCAAATGATATACCACCAACTATTTCCAAAAGTTGAACTATATCATCTTAGATAAATACTAAAGAAATGACCCTTTATGGGGCCTGAACTTGTGACTGGCCCACTGTTGGCTATGGCAGAAGAATCCCTGGCTCAGGTGCAGGAATAAGGTCTAGGGGAGGCGACATATTTTGGCCCCTAGCTGAGGGATACGTATCTAGGTTTTCCATGACCTCTAGTTCATCCATGTCAAAAAATAGGTGTAGGATACCTGGGCTTCATCTCAGGACCCTCATCTTGTATAGTGGTAGCATGTGTCCTTCCCTTCTGCTAAAGAGTAAAGTCAAGGGGATATTCTACAAACCAAACTCAAACTCTTAGCATAAAATAAGTGAAAAAAGTGAAGGACTCCTAGGAATGCCCCTTAGCCTCCCAAAGAGAGGAAATAGGCATCAATACTTTAATCTTATTGGGCTGAAGTGGACTGAGTCAAACATGGACTATGATCCTTTCCTAACCTCCTATACTACATCTTATCACGTAACTAACCAGAAAAGTTATAGATTGCACAACATACACCGAATAAGTAAAGTACCTTTCTCACTCAAGGCTCATCAGATTTCATCTATAGTGCTACCTATTTGGTTCATGTTAGTGTGACGCCCCATAAAAATTTAATCATTTTATTTTTGACCTTCCTACATGCGTAATATGGACTTCTTACTTCAATTGTGTTTAAGGATGTTAAGGGTAATTTGGGAAAGTTTTGAAGATGTTTAGAGTCATTTTAGGACCTCGAGGTAGATAGGGTATGCGATATCACTGTGTGATGGAGGTTAAACTTCATGATATTGGGGTGGAATGAAGGATAACCTCTATGATAACAGCATGCCAATCCAGTGTGTAGATTTTATCCAATTTTGTTTTTTCACTTGGAATGAGGGGCTTTTGGTATTTTTATCCCTTGTACGACCTATAAAAATAATATAAGACTCTTTTTTAAAATTTTCAAAGATTAAAATTATATATTCTCTGTTAAAGCTCAAAACCCAAGAACATTCAAGGGTTTCAAAGTGAATTCATCATTCGGGCTCTATACTTCAAATTAACATCAATTTCTTGTGTGTTTACGGCATGTCTCTCTTCCCTAAACTTGAGTTTTACATTGTGAAATTAATTGAATCAATTTTTATGTGATTTAATTATGGTTTTTGAAATTGGGTTGAGGATTTTTGGTTGTTACTGATTGACTTACTTTTCCTGTATTTTGAATTGATTAATTATGCTTTAAATTGATGTTTTTGGGACTAAATTGGTATATTGTTCAAATGGTTGGAATAGGGAACATGGGTTTCCCTTAATTTGATGAATTTTGACTTAGAATTGCATGAACATTAACACACTTTGAGAATTTTATTTTAACTATGGGAAATTGTATGGCTTAACTTATTTTTTAACCCAATGCATTGTACTAATGGATAAATAAATATATAAATAGATTTTAATGGTCTGTTGTCCATGATTTGGATTTTAGTATAACTTGGGAGTCAAATTTGGTTATGTGAATAGGTTTGGCAAAAATATATTAGTTTGCAAGCATATTGGTATAACGATACTAAGGGTTAAATGCCTTAATGAATGACTCCTATATTAATGGACTAGTTTGTATGTAAATTATTTTAATTTGGGATTAAAGAGCGTTGTGTATCTCACTGTGAAGGTGTAAGTCCTGGGGGGACAAACACTTAAAACCACAGTTGTTGGGTTTTGGGGTCTATATGACCGTGTGATTGATGCACACTTGATAGATATTTTTGGGATGGATACTACCCATGATGGTTGTAGTTTTCCCTTAATTTTTCCTAGGTTCATGAGGGTAACACGCACTGGGGCCCTTTCTACAGTGGGAGCTGAACCCATATAGCCAATGGGTGTCTTTGGGACAGATCGAGCTACACACTCCAGTTTAATGGTTTAAAAAATCTCACGTTCAATACCCTTATCCTTATCCCGACATCTTATATATGCATATATGAATGTGTGCATATGGTTCTTATTTATTAAGGATGTGGAATTATTTAACCACTTTCCCTAGGTTACATGCCAGTTGTAATCCCATTGACCGTCCTAGGATGCTACATCATTTCATAATGTAGGGTCTGAAGAATTTTTTGTTGCTCTTATGCAGCATTAGGTAGTTGAGCACATTCGTTGATTTATTGTAAAGTGGTGAGCCTCTATCTTTTGGAAGGCCTTATCATTTCATTATTCTATGATTACTTACTTAGCACTTCTGGATTTTTTTGGTCAAAATCGTGGGTATGTCCCAACTTAGTTGTTATTCTAGTTTTAGATGCTATTGTTAAAAAATATGAATTGGTTGTTGTTTGACTTTTAGTCTTTTTTTAAGTTATTTATTCATCTTTTTATTACTTTTTAATTGGCTTTTGCATTGTTATTATTATTATCATTGTGCTCTTGAGGTTTGGCTAAGGAGGTGGATCTGAAGCAGGGTAAGAAAAGTGTGAATGAATATGCTTTGAATTTTTAGCAGTTGTATTGTTATGTTCCAGAGTTTATGTCTAGCTGAAGATCTAAGATGAGAAAGTTTTCTTCTAGGTTTTCCTGTGACTTAGTATTAGAGTGCAAGGCTATAATGTTGAAAAAAAATATGGACATCTCTAGACTTGTGGCTTATATTCGCAGGTAGAGGATAAAAGGAAGAAACAAGGAGATTAGAAAAAAAAAGAATAATAAGTTTAGGTATTTAGATAAGAGTAGGGCTCAGCAGAATAGTGCAAAAGATAGTAGACAGTTAACCAAGAGGAAGAATTGGGGGAATTACCATTTGTTTGCTAGTTCTCCCTATCCTAAGATTTTGAACGATTATTGTTCTCAGGATAGCAGTGCTCCTAAGGCAAAGGGTGCCTAGTGTATGGCTAGTGGAGCTCAGTCAGCCCCACCATACACTCCTTGTTATTTTTGTAGGCAGCTTCATCATGGTTATTATGAGAAGTGGAGAAATTCATGTTGTAGTTATGGTTATCTGGGTCACATGGAGTGATATCGTCCTTTAGTAGGGTTTCCACTGGAGCTAATAAAGTTCCAACTGCCACATCTTTAGCTCCTGCACCAAAGAGATCTACTTTTGGTACCGACACTAGTCAAAATTATCTTTTTGCACTTGTTACTCCCCTAGAGTCTAAGGCATCTCTAGATGTTGTTACTGGTATGTTACATCTCTTCTCTCATGATGTTTATTATTTTCTTGGTTTGGGTTCTACTCTTTCTTATATGTCCCCTTATGTGGTTGTGCATTTTTTTTGTCCTGAGAGCAGTTTTTGACCCCTTCTCAGTTTGTACTCCAGTGAGTGATTCTATAATTGCTAGAAAGATCTACAGGGGTTGTGTGGTATCTATTTTTCACAAGGATACATTGGTGGATTTGATAGAATTAGATATAGTGGTATTTGATATTATCTTGGAGATGGATTGTCTTCATTTGTGCAATGCATTTTTGGATTGTAGGTCCTAAAATATCAATTTCTATTTCCCTAATAAACCGGTACTACAATGGGAGGGGGGAGTTCCTTAGTACCCAATGAGAGGTTCATCTCTTATCTTAGAGCTTAGAAACTAATTTCACAAGGGTGTATGTATTATTTAGTTTGGGTTAAGGACTCTAATTCTGAATGTCCTTCTTTGCATTCTGTATTTGTGGTTAATGAATTTCCTGAAGTGTTTCTCGATGATCTTCCTGAAATTCCTCTCGATAGGAAAATAGATTTTGGGACTGATCTTATTGCGGATACTCATCCTATTTCTATTCCTTCTTATAGAATGGCTTCAGCTAAAGTAAAAGAGATAAAAAAGAAATTGAAGGATCTTCTTGATAAGGGCTTTATTTGTCCTAGTAGTTCTCTGTAGGGTACCCCTGTGCTTGTTGTGCAAAAGAAAGGTTGGTCTCTTCAAATATGTATAAACTACCATCAACTGAATAAGGTGACAGTAAAGAATAAGTATCCATTTTCTAGGATTGATGATATTCTCTCTGTTCGGCCTATCATCAGTTTAAAATTACGGAGGTTGATATTCCCAAGATAACTTCTCAAACCCGGTATGGTCATTATGAATTTTTCGTTATGTTATTTAGGTTAACTAATGCACCAACTGCGTTCATGGATCTTATAAATAGAGTTTTCAGTTAGTTTTTGGACTTGTTTTTTATAGTTTTCATAGATGGCATCTTGGTGTACTCTAAGAGTGAGAAGAATTATGCCAATCATCTCCGAATTGTGTTGTTGACTCTTAACGACAAAAGTTGTATGCTAAATTTTCTAAGTGTGAGCTTCGACTGAATACTATGACTTTTCTAGGACATGTTGTAACTAAGGAGGGTATCAAGGTGGATTCACTAAAGGTTTAGGCAATTAAAAAATGGCCTAGACCTACAACTCCAATTGACATTAGGAGCTTCTTGGGTTTGGCTGGGTATTATAGGAGATTCACAGAGAGCTTCTCATCTATTAATGCTCCGTTGATGAGATTTACTCAGAACAAGTTTAAGTTCTTATGGTCAGATTCTTGTGAGGGTAGTTTTCAAAAGATGAATAATGAGTTGAATTTTATGCCAGTTTTGACCCTTCTCGAGGGAACGGATGATTTTGTTATATTTTGTGATGCATCCCGTGTGGGAATAGGTTGTGTCTTAATGCAACATAGTTAGGTTGTAGCCTATGCCACAGGCAACTTAAGGTTCATGAGAGAAATTATCTAATTCACGACTTAGAGTTGGAGATAGTGTTTTTTCTTTGAAGATTTGATGCCATTATCTATACGGGATGTATGTGGATATCTATTCAGATCATAAGAGATTGTAATATGCATATACTTAGAAGGAATTAAATCTTAGGCAGAGGTGGTGGCTCTAATTGCTTATGGATTATGACATGACCCTTCACTGCTATTCAGGTAAAGTTAGTATGGTTGTTAATCCTCTTAGAAGTTTACCTATGGGAGTTTATCCCATGTTGATAAGGAGAAAAGAGGAATAGTGAAGGATATTCACAGATGGATAACTTGGGAGTCTGTCTTTTGGACTTTGAAGATAGAGGATTGAATATTGAGGGGGTGGTTAAATCATCTCTTGGTGCTGAGGTGAAGGAGAAATGGACTTTGGATCCCATACTTATGCAGATTAAGGATGATGTGGGTCAGTAAAAGGTTATGGCTTTTGATATGGGGAGAGATGGTTTTTTGAGGTACCAAGGTAGGTTGTGTGTCCCTGATGTTGATGGTCTTGGGAAAGGATTTTCACTGAGGCTCATGAGTCTAGATAGAAAGTTCATCTTGGTTCGACTAAGTTGTATCATGACTTGAAGTAAATCTACTGGTGGAATAATATGAAGAGGGATATTGTAATACCCTAATCATTTCTTAAGCGTAAATCCGTCTTTTGAGTCGATATGTATGACTTCCAAAGTGATTGATTTTCAAGACATATTGTATTTCTCTAATTTCTACTTTTTTTTCATGTAGAGCATTGAATAAGATTTCTATCGATACCAATTTCATTGAAATCCGACTTTGGACGAGGGAGTTATAGCTGTTTTACTAAACATTATCGGATCGCCCAGGTTTGACGGTTGTCCTGGAGGATCGTCAGGTCCCTGGTGGACCGTCAAGTGCCCTGTCAAGCCAAGGAAGTGACTCCTTTTTCAGGCCATCGTGCGATGGCCAAGTTGGTGGACCGTCAAAAAGTTGATGGACCGTCAAGGGGTCTGTTAGGTTGAGACAGAATGTCTCATTTCTGGTCCTCGAGTGACGAACGACTTGGTGGTCTATCAGTTTCCTGATGGACCGTCACTTTGATCGTCACGTCGAGGAAGAACATTCTAGTTTTGGCACTCGAGTGACAGATGATCTGGTGGACCATCAGGAGACTTGACTGACCATCAGATCGACCGTCACAGGCCCCGATCAGCAAATTTCAGCTTTTTTAAAAGGGCATTTTGGTCATTTCTGCCCCATATGGTCTTATATATATATCCTAGTAGATAAGAGCCATTCATTTTTCTCCTTTTCTCTTCCAAGAGATATCTAGAAATTAGGGTTTCTTCCAAAACCCAAAAATTCAATCTTCTTCCAAGAAAATTCAAGAATCTTCCACAGAGATTCAAAGTGATCCAAGAATCAAGCTTTCCTAATTAAAGGCATCAAGAAATTTAGCTCAAGAATGTGATAAGGAAGTTTATATCAAGTTTCTACATCTCCAAATCATAATCCAAGGTATGTGGGGCTTGAACAAGAATACTCATTTCGTTCTTCTTCCTAAAGATTTGCTTTCTATTATTGATTTACATGATTTTGCAAGTGGGTTTACCCCCAAATTTCTTTATTTATGATATATGAGATTTGAGTTGAATAAGTTTGATATTTATGACTATTTCACCATCATGCTTCTTAAATTGAGAATTTATTCCATGAGTTGTATATTGTCATTATGTATTGATGATTTCTAAGAGATTTAAGACAAGTGTCATGAGTTATGCCTTTCCATAAGAAATTTGACTATTGACTATATATCGATATTTTGATATTTGAAAATGATTCGGAAAGCAAATGTACTTGATGTTGAGAAAGATTGTGTTGAGTTGAGACGGGTTAGGAATCCACAAGATGTTTATGATTTACAGATGAGATATATATTTATGTTTTGGTCTTTAAAATAGACCCATGAGTTGACATTGATTAAGGTGGACTTCCTAATGCATTCTAAGCTAAATCTGGGAGAAGTATTTAGCACCGAGCGAGAAATATGGTATTTCCTTGAAACTACGTTCCACCGTAGGATTGATGTTGATAATTGTGGCCCAGCGGCCGAGTATGGGATTGTGATAATGAGATTGAGGTCGTACTCCTTGGCAAGAGTACGACACCCCCACCAATGTGGGGTTCTCTCATTTGGAGGAAAAAATATTGGACTTCATGCGGCTCACATGGTGTAGTTATGTTTGTTATAAGAAACTCCCATGTCCATAATAATCTAAGTACCATGAGTTACCGAGTCACTCTAAGTCATGAGTCAACGAGTTTGAGTTGAGTTAAATGATTTATGAGATTTATGAAGCATATGTTATTACTGATGACTTACGAAAATGATGTTTTAGATAATTCAAGTAAAGAGAGTTATTATTGTCAGTATGCATGATTTTCTTATACATTTATGATATTATTTAAAATATTGCATCCACCCCCACATACTCTGTACATTCCCAAATACTGACTGTCATACTCTTCTGTATTCTATATTTCCTCATGATATAGGTTCAGGTGCTCAGTCTCAGCAGCGACAGTGATCTTTGAGTACCTTCATCTACATTTCTATGGTTGGTGAGTCCTCATGGTTCGAGGACCTGTGTCTCTAATTTTGTCTTGTTAATAGATGGTTGTTTACTTTCAGTTCAGTACGAGTGAGTTGGGGATCTGTCCCAATGGCTCCTCAGTCCTATGTAGTAGAGGCTTTGTTAGACTAGTGTACCAGTGTGTACAGAGATTTCAGTAGTTTATTTGTACAGGGTGTTATTACTTCATATTTCAGTATGTTCATGACATGGTTATTCCTCTTTATCTTAGCATGATTTAAGCTATAATGAGTTGTAAAAGTGATGGCAGGCTTAGAGGGTTGACTTGAGGCCACGTGTAGCCTTGAGCACCATGTGATATCTCAGGATAGGTTCTTGGGGCATTACAGATATGGCAAATTTTTATTGCCACATGCATGGTTTGTTAGTAAGTTAAGGTTGAACACTTGATTCCTGGCAGCATCTCTTAAGAGATAGAGGTCCCTATATAGAAATAGGAGATAATCCATATGGATTCATTATGGGTCTTCCACATTCTTGCAATCAGTATGACTCAATTTGTGTCATTTTGGATAGAATGACTAAGTCCGCTCACTTCTTATCTGTAAAGACTAACTACTTAGGAGAGTATTATGGGAAGATATTCATTCAGAAGATTATGAAGTTCCATGATGCGTCGGTATCCATTATTTTAGATTGAGGTACGCAGTTCTCATCTTATATTTGGCATTTATTTTGGAAAGGTTTAGGTACTCAAGTGAACCTTAACACCACTTTTCACTCCTAAATAGATGGACAGGCTTTGCATACTATATAGGCTTATGAGGATATGCTAAGGTCCTATGTGATTGACTTTAATGGTAGTAGGGTTCATAATTTGCCTCATATAGAGTTCCCATATAACAATAGTTACCATTCTAGCATTCAAATGGATCCTTTTAAGGCTCTTTATGGTAGGAGGTGAAAATCTCCTATTGGGTGTTTTAAGGTTGGTAATACTAGGTTGTTTAATCCTGACTTGGTTCACCAAGCCATGGAGAAGGTTAAGGAAATTAGAAGATGGCTGAAGACTACTCAGAGTCACCAAAAGTCTTACACAAATTTTAGGCAAAAAGAATTAGAGTTTGAACTAAGTGATTGAGTATTCTTAAAGGTATCTCCTATGAAAGAAGTCATGAGGTTTGGGAAGAAGGGGAATCTCAGTCCCCATTATGTTGGTCTCATTCAGATTTTGAGGAGAATCAGGAATGTGGGGTATGAGTTAGATTTGCCTGCATGTTTAGATTTGATTCATCCTGTCATTCATATGTCAATGCAGAAAAGGTGTGTGGGTGATCCTTCCTTGATAGTGGCTATTAAGGATGTTGGTGTTATGGATTCCTTATCTTATGTGGACGTCCCAGTTAAAATATTAGATAGTCAAGTTCAAAGATTAAGGACGTAGGATGTAGCTTTGATGAAGGTCCTTCGGTGAAATAAAAGGTGGAAGAAGCAACATGGGAATTTGAGGAAAATATGAAGGCCAAATACCCATTTTTTTCCCTAGGTTGGATAAAAGTGCTTAAGGTACGAGTTATATTTTCCTCTAGTCCCTTTTCGAGTTTGTCAATGAATTTAGGTGTATTCTTGCTATTCTTATGCTAAAAGTGTCCTAACTCATCATTTGAAGGTGAATGATCCTAAGGGGTGGATAACGTGAGACCCTATAAAATTTTGATCATTTTATTCCTAACCTTCCCATTTGTGTAGTATAGATTTTTGACTAAAATTATGTTTAGGGGTATTAAAAGGGTTATTTGGGAATGTTTTAGAATTGTTGAAAGTGATTTTGGGACCCCGAGCCAGTGAGAGTCCACAATATCATAGTTTTATGGAGGTTAACCTCCGTGATATCAGTATGGCATTGAGGATAACCTCCATCATAATGGTGTGCCATGCTAGTGCGTAAATTTCATCTAATTTTATTTTATTTACTTGGGATGAGGGGCTTTTGGTCTTTGACCCCTCATACGACCTTTAAACATAACATAACCCTCTTTTGTTTAGTTTTCAAAGATCAAAATCATCCATTCTCTCTTAAAACTCAAAACCCAAGAATATTCAAGGGTTTCATGGTGAATTCATCATCCAAGCTATAAACTTAAAAGTCACTCCAATTTCTTGTGTGTTTTAGACATGTCTCTATTCCCTAAACTTGAATTTTACATTTTGGCATTAATTGAATGGATTTTCATGTGATTTATTTGGGTTGAGGGGTTTTGGTTGTTACTGATTGAATTACTTGTCCCATATTTTGAATTGATCAATTATGCTTTAAATTGATATTTTTGGGACTAAATTGGTATATTATATAAATGGTTGGAATGGAGGACATGGGTTTCCCCAATTTGGATAAATGTTGACTAGGAATTGCATGAATCTCAACCCACTTTGTGAATTTGATTTTAATTATGGAAAATTGCATGGTTTAACTTGTTTTTGAACCCAATACATTGCATTGATCGATAAATGGACATATAAATGGATTTGGACGGCCTTGATGGCTAAGGTTTAAATTTTAATGGAACTTGGGAGTCCAATTCGATTGTGTGAATTGGTTTGGCATAAATATATTATCTTGCAAACATATTGGTATGATGATACCAAGTGGTAAATGCCTTAATAAATGACTCAGGGGTTTTTAGACTAGTTTGTGTTCAAATTAATTTAATTTATGCTTGAAGAGGGTTGTGTAGACCATAAATGTACAAGGCCTGGGGGAAGGGACGAATACTGAAAACCATATTTGCTAGCATTGGGGGTCTATATGACCGTGTGCTTAATGCACACTTGATAGATATTTTTGGGACGACTACTGCCCATGGTGGCTTTAGATTTCCCTTGGTTTTTCCTTATTTTGTGCATCTAACACGCATTGGGGCCCTTTAAACGAGGGGAGTTAAACCCATATAGCCCATGGGTGCCTTTAGAACAGATTGAACTATATAGTCTAGGTTACTGGTGTAAAAACTCTCATGTTCATGACCCTTGTCCCTATATATGAATGTGTGCTTGTGGTTTTGACTAATTTTGGACATATCATCATCTTATCACTTTTCCTGAGTTACATACCAACGCTTATCACACTGACCGTCCTAGGACGCTACATCGTTTCATGGTGTAAGGTCTGATAACTTTTCTGTTGCTTATATATAACATTAGGTGGTTGCATACGTTCATTGAGTTGTTGTGAAGTGGTGAGCCTCCATTCTTTGGAAGGACTTACCATTTCATTATTCTTTCATTACTAACTCAGTACTTCTAGATTCTTTTTAATGATAGTCAGTGGCATGCCCTAACTTATTTTTTATTTTGGTTTTAGAGGCTATTGTGGATAAATGTGGTATTTTTGTTATTTGACTCTGTGTCTTATTTTGAGTTAGTTATTCAAGTTCTTATTACTGTTTAATTGGCTTCTGCATTGTTATTATTATTATCATTGCGCTCTTGAGGTTAGGCTAAGGGGTTGGTGTCCGAACCATGGTGTGGGCTTGAGATACCTGTCACGGCAAAGCCCAGGGTTGGGTCATGACAGTTAGATCAGCCAATCTATCTTATCACATGTTTTAATTCCAGTCTAAATCCTACATTGGTTAAACTCATTATATGCACACACTATATCCTAACATAAAAAATTAGAGGGGTATCATTTAAAAATCTCAAAAAAAAAATGGGTAAGAATGCATATAAATCAAGCTACACTAAGTTGTCTTTTTCAATCTGAGTTAAACATAACACACTAGGAGACAAACACAAACATAAAATTAGCACAAATACAAAACCTAAACTTATTGGTGCTAACTAAGATAATGTAGCCGACGGGAAAAGAAAAATGGCAACGAAAACCCTCGGTTGTAGTGCACAGCCATTCTTAACTAATGCCCCTAGTGCAATGATAAAATACCAACAAGGGAGTGAAGACATACCTGGGCACCTTAGGTGCCGAATCATGAAGGGCCTCAGACTAGGCCTCACTTTCAGCAATAGTGGCCCCAATGGTGGTCGGGCACTCAAATCGACATTGGCATTGATAGTGGATGATGCACTTGTTGGTGGAGGAATCCTAAGAGGTAGAACTATGCTCCCCCTCAAATCACCAGTAGATGCAGTCATTATCTCACCTATTCAAGAGCTACCATCTCCTGTTACTATCTCATGGACCTCGATCAAGTACTCCTGTGATGCCTTATGGATAACTTCCCAAGATTCTTGCATCTCATCTCTCTTACACCTCCTCTTCCTCTTCTTATTTTCTAAATCACCTCTTTTTTCAGCTTCTTTCTCCTTGCCCTATGTGCTCCAAATATCGGGCACTTCCACAACCTATATTTCCTCAATGATGCGCATCGTGGGATTTGAAGAAGCTGGTAATGGCCATGTGTCTAAGTCCTCTAAGGCCGTTTTTAAAACAGTCAACTCCTTATGAATGCCCGCAAAATTTAAGGCCTACACTCCCTCAAGCTTCTGATTAATTCGTCACTCTAAATTACTAAACTATGTATGCATTCCCCACACTCACTCCTGATTTCCTTGTTTGCCTAATTTTGCACCCTTTTCTCTATATTTATCACTTTCTACTCAAGGGTGCCTAAACATTTTAGCACATCACTTAGAAATTCCTACGAGATCAAAACATAGCTACCTAAAGGTGGACATGAAGTGGATAGTCTTGATAAAAGAGGATTTAGGGCCTAAGGGACCCTCTAATCAGTGGATCCTACTATATCAGTTGAATCTTGCAGCTTAGATTATGCAGTTTCAACTGGAGTGTCCCCAAGATAGGCAAATCCTGGAGTGTCAATGTTTATATGCTTGTTGGACTGGAAAGCTTCCTGTAATAATGTTTCAGCCACCTTGGCCTTAGAAATAAGGTTGCCTAGTCCTAAATCAAACCAAAGTTAGTGGTCCAGTGAACCATCACAAAATGACCAACATTAGAAAGCATAGACCAGGTCGGTGTTTGTACTGACAGCTCTGGCATAGATCTCCCACACAATAATTTTGTCTATGTCGATCTCATAACCCTATATGATGCTAGCAACTAAAGCAGCCTTATTGGGGCTCAAAATGTTATCTACCATAGTTAGACTTAACTGATGCCTAACCAATGTTTACCAATCCTTTGTAGAAAAAGTCAAACTCGCCTTCATGATCTATGTAGACAAATCCACAAACCATGGCGAATTCTTTTGTGTAATATCAATGATACCAACTATCCATCTGAAGTTCATGTACTTATCTTTTTACCTAATCTGTTTGGTTTTTGCCTTTTTCATCTCTATAATCTTGCAGTCAATCTCTTAAGTGTCAGTGGCAAGCTCGAACTATATTCCATGTAAAAATTAGAAAATGGGTTGTGTAGAAATATTCATCTGAACACCTCGAATCATTAGGGAATTCAATGGATTACCCCCTTTCCATGACAACCCTTGTGATACATCCGCCTTAGGTCTATTTGGGACATGGCATAAAATTCCTAAACTAGGGCCGAGTTATATCTACTTGAGGCTCTCTCCATCAACTTAAAATAGTACTTTTTGAATTGGGCCTAAAACTCAAGCATTTCAGACATGCCACCTATCTTCAACTTAGGTTCATGATAGAACCCTCTCATTGGTTTCCCTATGCTTTGGAAAATGGCACTATCCCTCTTAAATAGCTCTTGTGTCCCTGGGTACCCCCATTGGTTAATAATAGGCATGGTGACTGGGTCAAGCTGTAATATGGTCTAGACTTGTGATGGAGGAGGAATCTCCACTGGTGCACTATCACTTGACTCTTCCTCCAAACTACCCTCTCTATCCTCAAACCCAGATGCAGAACCTTAACTTCCTAATTCGTTGCTAGATACAACATTTTCTATGTTTTAGAGACATTTTTTTTTCTTCACAACCCTTGAGGCCTAACTCTGGCTCATTTCCCTCTTCAAACTTGTGGGGGAGGAATGTAAAGGTGATTGGATAGGATTTTTCTTTTGGGGCTTAGCCTTATGGCCCCAATGTAAGGTGCTCCTTAGTACCGTTGGCTTCATGATGAGATATTCTTCTATGAAACCACTGGATTCATTGTTAGTTTGCTCATCCCTAAATTGATGGGTGGGACGAGCTTACTTCTTCGGGGTTTGCTTGGCCCCCTTAGTGGTGTCGTTCTTTGGTGCCATTGTACCTGAAGAAAGAACACTATTAGTTTACACTAAAAAAACTATGCAGAAAACAAGAAAAATATTTAAAATTTTAAAGTTGTAGGCACCCTTACAAGTTAGGCTACGACTCATAGTTATAGGCTATGAATCGTTCTGACAATCATAGGATGTGATGTCCTGCAAAAAGGGTTTAATGATGAACCTTCATGTCCACCTAGTTGTTAGGTCACTAGATGACTCGCAAGGTGACTAGAAAACCTTCATCCTCATCCAACTATTTTGACAGTTGTTTTGAGTCACACAATGACTTATTAGGTGATACCACGAGTTGTAACGTAGCTCATCATGACTTTTAACATAGCGAGTTCATGATTCATCAATGTTTACTCATATTGTCAAGGGTACTAAGACTTCCCCTTAGTCTATTACACCTAACCTACAGCTTAAATCATTCCCTACTTTGTCTCTGCTCCCATCATATGTAGATACCATAATTTTTTTATAAACATGGCAATTAATCTTAACCCTAGGAAATTTTAGGACAAGAACAAAGCAAATTTACGTAACAATTAAAGTATGAATAAGTATATAGCACAAAATATTAACGTACTTACTTTAATTTAGAAGATGCTTGGATACGTTCTTATCTTAACCTTTGTTCTTGGTGAGATGGGAGTAGTTAGGAGTTGTGGTTAATCTATATAGGGTTATTTAAGGGGATGAGAAGTGTATTGGTAGTGGGAGAGATGGTTATGGGAGATGGAGGGAGTAACATATGTTCAAAATGGAAAAGGGATCATTTGGGGTTTCAATTTCCCTTTTATTATGCACGAGTCAAATTAGGCCAGCCCGTTAGATCCACAATATGTAATACTGACTATGACTCTGGCAATGACTCATGGTCTATGTCTACAAGTCGTTGTCTCCCTACGTTTATTGTGATGGATTACTAGGGTCCCCAGTCCTTACAAATCAAGGTGACAAGTCATAGTCATAGAGTACTACTCATTCTAAGGGTTGTATGGACTCCAAAGACTACTTACCTGATTGCCTTAAAATTGATCTCTTCTGACAATTCTAGTGAAGATTTGTAGGGTGTCCCTATGACTCATTGGGTCCCTCCTTAGGATCTGGGCACCAGAGTTTTCTAAGTCATTCCTTCATAGTCTAGCCCTACACATTTGAACACACAGATTGCCCTTTAACTTAATTAAGTACAAAACATGGGTTGTCTCTCATGAAGTGCTTTATATAACATCGCGACATGATATGGCTATGTTGGGTACCTTGACTTCACAAACAAGATGAGGATTTTCTCCCATGTATCTGATAAATCCCAAGATACACCTTCACTCTGAAGATAATGCAGTCGCTGCCAAATATAGTAACCCAACAAAGGTTGAGGTCGAATCCCAAAGAAGTATGTGGAATTATCGCTCTCAGTTATTGTAACTAACAGGTAGAACTGGAAAAGTAAATGGGGGTTTTGAGTAGCAATATCAAAAAAGTCACAAATATTAACTACGATTGTAACCAGTCATAAGTGAACACTAGTATGTGCTTCCCTCTGACTTCTCAACTCCATAGGCTTATCATGATTTATTGAAACAACTTGATAGCTTGCATGCAGAATCGATAAGTTATGTACCATCAACAGTCTTTTGGACGAGATGATAGATTTCACCCTTTACCTTTTGATTCTTAAAATAATTCTTTACTAACCTTTATCTTAATCCCGATTAACTATTAACTTTTGAGTCTCCATTTATTAGATGAAAGCTAACCATCTTACTTAGATAATACCTAGTAGCGTGGATCGGAAGCTAAACTTCAAATTACTGTTGTCATTATCTTTTCCTAGTCACTTCTCTCTTGGAGTAAGTAGAAATAATCTAGGTGGAATCCTAACCTTTGAAAACACTAAGATAACTATTAAAGTGAAGACAATAAAATGCATGCATGGGTATTGGTTCAGAACAACAATAGCACTTTCCCTCCTTTATCAATCTGCCAAGGTTTCTACAACCCTAGCTAAGGGTTTTTTAGCCGCTCGTGCTTGTGAAATAATCAACAACATTCATGTCATAAGATGAAATCACCATAATCAGAAGTAAACACCTAAAAATGTAATGTAACTGAATTAATCAACCAAACTTAATACAAGAAAATTCCAAGACCAAAATCAAATCTCAAAATTAGAATATGTTTGTCAGTATTAAGAGTGCGTAACTTCAACTAAAAACACGTAAGGGGTATTTATAGTACATAACAAAACCATAAAATTAAAGACCAGACAAAATAGGAGAATAAAGGGTCGGTGACCACATGAGATGTCCATATGCGGCATGGCCTTAGGCCCATATGGTACATGCTGCCTAAGGCTGGGCTCATGTGGCCATCGCATGTGCTCAAACAAAAAATCCTGCAGCTCTGCTCTCGGGATTTCGGAATTCTTACACATGTTTTGCCCCCATTTGCGGTCGACATGTGTTACATATGATCTACATGTGCTACATGTGATCCACATGTTGACATAAGTAGGTGTTGGAAGTTCTTTTTCAGCTCTTTCACACTCTGGACTCTCTGGATCTTCAATTCCAGCACTCACCTTAATTTTATACCAATAACATGTGCTATATGTGGTCCATATGTAGACATAGGTAAGTGTCAGGCCTTTCAACACTTGCAACCAACCTTCAAATCTTCAATTCTAATCACATGCATTAGTCACGTACAATCCATAAAGTGTCATAAATACCCAAGATTGATCACATAAGTATCCAAAAACATCATTTTTCACCTTTTTCATGAACTTAGCATCGAAAACCTAGATTCCTGGAAAATATACCCAAAACGCATCATATCTAACCAAACAACCTAAGAATCTTGCATATTTTCATAGTTTTAAGTATCGAAAATACTATATTTTATAGCACATAAACACCCTCAACTTAGAATGTTTGTATGTCCTCAGGCAACAAAACACAACAAAACAAAACATGACGCTTAACTAGGAGATAGTAAGCTATTCAAGGCAGTCAGTCAACACTTTAAGCTCAAACCACAATACCCTCTCTTATCTCACTTTTCAAAACCAATTGTGTATAAACATGAATTACAATAATGTGACACAATGGGATCAAGGTATGGAATTACATTAGCAATAGACAACCATGCATATGTACAAGTTACACTACCCAAAACAAGCAAGCGGCTAGCAATATGACTCAAGTGCTGTCATAACAAAAAAGTCTCGCTTACTCATATGAAATAACGTATGTCAATGCAGGGAAAGTAAAGAGATAATAACACTCAGAAAAGAAGTTCCAATCAATGTGCATCAAATTCCCTAAGCTTTCCCTTATTTTTTTTACCTTAGCATTCAAACAGTCAATCTAGGATCACTATAGGACTTTTCTAGTCTTGCAATGTAGTCTTACGGGCTTGCATGGTACATATGGATATCAAGAGACTAAACCTCTTTGGCACTACACTAACCTTTGGGGTCCTACTTATTTTCCTAATTTATTTTTATTCTACCCTTATTTCTCCCTTTTTATTCTTTATTGCACATTCAGGTTGGGTGTGATCTTTTATTCCATCTTTTTCACTTATTTTCACAACATTTCTTTTCTTTTTTTTTATTCTTTTCTTTTTATAGCACACCTAGCCCTACTAACTTTTTCTCTTATTTTACCCTCTACATACACACTTTACATCACATACCTCTAAGAAAGCCACCCTTAACTTAGGTGGTCTACCCGAGTTGAGGTGCATAATGTCCAAGGAGGACTAGGGCCAAAATAGGTTATTGCAACACAAATGGAAAGGTGAATAGTAAAACAAGAAAAATAGGCTATAACAATCAAAACAGGGATCAAGGGTTACTATTTCACATTAGGAAGGTCATTTAGGATAAAAGTTGACTAAAAGCAAAAATGGCCTTTGATCCTTTCCTAACTGATTATCCTTCAACCTAGGCAAGACTAACCAGGAAAGTTCTGAATTCAACACACAAAGAGAACTAAGTAGCATCTCACACAAACATGGAATAGAGTCAACATTACAAAGTACTTCTTATCTTGTTCATGCAACTATTAGCAAGTGATTATCATGTCCCTAATCCTAATGCCATAGCAAGATCCATAATATTCACATATATATACATTCACATAGTTCTAAAACACAATTTTTGAAGGGGTATCATTTTTCTCAAAAATCAATCAAAAACTTGAGTATTGCCCTAAATACTTAAAAATCACCTAATTAAACAAAAATACAATAAGACACAAATTTTAATCTAGAATGTCGGTTCTACGACCATACCACAACCAATTTGGAGGGGCATCATTTTTTTCAAAATCAATCAAAAATATGACTACTACCCTAAATACTTAAAATATCCTAATTATACAAAAAATAACACCATATGAAATAAAACACAATACAACACAATTTTTATCTAACATACCAATTCTACAATCATATCACTGCCGACAAGCACGACAATAAAAACCACTATGGTATACCCCACCTAACTAAAAACTATGCACTATAACAATGCACAAAAATTATTTGAAACAATGGGAATGAGGAACAGAATTAGGATGCTCTAGGCATCTGTGTCATAAGCATCCCCAATTAGGGGCCTATCGACTGGCGAAGGTGATGGTGGTGGTGGTGTACTACTAGAAGATGCACCTGTTATTATCGTTTCATGCCTCTATCTATCAAGAACTTCAAATCCATCAAATCATGTTTGTCCCTTTTAAGGGCCTAGTCATATGGCATATCTGGATCCTACAAGTATCCTATGTGACCTCTCTTGGCCCCAACTATTGTGACCTCTTTATCATCCTTCATAAAGAAATTAAAATATCTAGGTATATGTGAAAATGATATCTAGACCATTAGGGTTATGACTAAATGAGTGGCTGCCACATGGCTCTTTGTGAGAAAGCGAACCTCTACTCATAATATATCTATCTCCTCCCTCATTTAGGCTAGATCCGATATGTTTGTCTCTATAAATTGGGTTGTTACCCATTTCTCAAACTTATCAAGACGTGCCTATAAATCATCATGTAGCTCAGATAGGGTAGCTCTTTATGCGACCTCCCATGTAGCCTCTGCCATCTTGAATCTAGTCTGAACCCCTAAACATATCTGCTCATATAGAATAGTCATCTTGATCGTCCACTAAGCTCTGCCAAAAATTTTGTGATATAGTAATCATACCTGTAGCAGAAGCTGTAATGGATGGGTGAGTAGACTCTAAGGATACGCCAATCCGATCTGAGATCAAAGCTGAGGCTGATGAAGAAGTGGTTGGTGTTCTCTTTCCTTGAGTACTTTAATCTAGGGATTCTCTCTACTCCCCTATCTCAGATTAACACTAACTTCCACATCGCCTCCATGTATATCACCATGCTCTGTGGAAATTAATGGCCTCTCAGTCTGGGCCCAAGGTACTGTGGCAGGCTCACTAGATCTCCTAGAAAAGGCCAAACATATTGGGTCCATACTCTTCGTCTGCGCAATAGTCATCGAACGTACTCTCTTATCTACTCCTAGTACCTAAGGCATATAACCCTTATCATATAACCTCTAAATCATATAGGGAATGGAAAATTCGTTATCTTCCTAAGTGCTTTATTATGGATCTCATATTGGAGGATGGTTGAAAAATCAATAGCATATCCAGCCATCAAACTAGTTACCAAAGATGCTCTCTCCCAAGTCAACACATTATCTGAAGTAGTAGGGAATAGTTTATAATGGATGATAAACTACTAAAATATGGTATCAAAGGTCAACGAACCCTTCTTTTTCACACCATGACTATCAATCCATGGGGTCTCATCACCCAAAGGTGAAATATAGCTGGTTATCTACCTATCCATCTTAGCTCTCTCTTGTCTATGCTCAGTATCCCGCATAATAGGTCTATCATTTGTGACTATATGTTTGTAGTCACACTTTGCTTGTGGATACGGGAATGATATTGTCTGGACCAAAAATAACTCGGCAAATAGTCTTTGCTAAAAGATCAATTGTGACCCCTCTTATAAAGGTTTGATCGAGTTGTGGTTGCTCCATATATCTCATTAGGCCTGGATATCTATGCATCAAAGAAACTACTATAGCAAATCTAATGCATAAAACGCATGTACCATAGCTGGGTTGTAAAAACTAAGTGATTTATTCATCCACTCTAACTAAAAACGATCAAAGAAAGCCTACAACTATGGTACTCAACTCATCCTAGATATATCAATCATGTGCTCCACATAAATAATCCTATTGGGCCTACCAACCTCCAAAATACAACTTAGTTTATCATATATCATTTGCATCCCCTTTACGCACCACCTCTGATTTTCTTTCTCAAGAGGTGTCTCTAAGATATGTGTGGGTGAGGGACTCCACCGCTGCTGTACTGGTGTCTCATGGGAATCCTGATCTGTACCTTTCTTATACTAGGGTACATTTGACAACTATACATGAGGTAAGGTACCCTTCTTAGATTGGGGTACTGCTAATGACTCCTCCTGCTCTACAGCCTCAATGAATCCTGGGACCCCACCTCAGACTGAGGGTCTTGAGCTACTCTCTGTGGATCTAGATAAGAATCTTACACATCCTCATCATCATGATCACTCAGTGGAGGAGAATATAGAGGTGATCTCTGTGTTGACTTTATCCTTATTTGAGCGACACATGCATGTGTAATCTGGATAATCTGAGCAGCCTCAGCCTGAGGCCTAGGCTAAGTAAAGGTTAGTCGTCTACCCTACTATGACCACTCAGGTAGCGTCTGTCCCATAGTTCCCAATAAAATAGTACTAGATACTTGGTGTATCTGTCCTCTAGTAACTTTGCATGTTACCCAATCTGTTACATCTCTAAGTCATGTAATCGAGTACTCCTCTACTGAAATACTTGGTTCGAGGCATGCATCCCGTCTCTTTGGTGTATCAGCCTTCTTTTTCTTATATGCTTTTTGTGCCATATGTACTTGAAAAACTATTTGTTATTTTCCAACAAAAATGAGAGAATGCAAAAGTTGAAGAAAAACTCAAAATTCAAAAAGCTTGAATTTTTCCGCAATTTTCACACCCCTATAACCTATATGAAGTCCCAACAATTCCAATGTGCACACATATATAAAGAATCATGATTTTCATAGCAAACTAACATGCTAAACCTTTAGTGTTACTCTACTTATTCAAGATCAACTTTCGATTGGGACCAAACCTTAGAATTTAATTCAAAACAAGGACCTATATTAAGATTACAGGTTACTTCAGGATCCTACATACAAGAATAATAGATTCTATATATTTTGCATGGGAATACACATATCAACTTTTTTATTCTATAAATAAATCAATACATAACCATTAGGAGCTGAGAAAGTTACCTATTTTATGATAATTCAAAAGTGAATAATAAAGAAATCGAGCAAAACCAAAGTTGAAACTTGTTTTTAGTGTGTTGGAAAAATTTGGTACCTCAAACAAGTTTCAATTTAGCCTTTCTTTAAGTGTGGGGTTAGTTTTTGATTTGAGATGGAAGTTTAGATTTAAAGAGAAAAGTGAAGCTTCGTAGATTTGAATGAGTTAGAATGAGGTTAGATGTGTTTAAATATAGGTAGGGGATCATTTAGGTATTAAATATGTATTGGTGGGCCCAAAAATTTAATTATACTTTAGGCCCATGAATTGAGATATTTCGGCATCCACATACAGCCAGCCATGGGGTGCATGTGCAAGGCATATGTGGGCCAAAATTTTTTGCCTGCTTTCCTACATTTTGGACTCGGTATTTTGGTATTTTTCCATCTACTTATGGTCCCATAACTTAAGTTTATATTCCCAAAAGTATGATTATGTGCCAAAGTCAACAACTTTCCATTCTCATCCTCAAAATTTCATCTTTTCAATTTATTTCTCACTTTACCTGGTCCGTTTGGGATTTGTGACCATGATGGGTTGATCACACAATCCCCTTACAAGAAAATTTATGAATGTACCAAACATATCATGTTCTAGGTAAGTCCATAAGCTATTAACCTAATACAGAAAAACAACAAAAAAATGAGCACTAAAATAGTGGGTTGCCTCCCAACCAGCACTTAATTTAACGTCACAGCATGACATGGCTGGGTTAGTTACTCAGACTTCACTAAAAAGCCCATGGAATGCCTTCCATACAGCGATTGATTTAATTTCAGGAACAACATGGGTACGTTGATTACTCAGAATTCCTCAAGATTCCCAAAAGAGTATCCTCTAAGGTCATCACAATCAATAACTAACACCACCCTCATGTCGGTTGGCCGCTTCATTAATTTTTGAGTATTGAATTTAGCCTCATCACCATTTACTCTAAACTTCAGCTCTCCCTTTTCCATGTCAACCATTACTCTACCCTTGGTATAAACGGTCTCCCCAATATGATTGGCATCTTAATGTCAACCTTACTGTCCAAAATGACAAACCCATCCAAAAATATAAAGTTATCAACTCTCACAATCACCTTTAATAAAATTCCCATAGATTTCTTTACTATGCAATCAGCCATCAATAGCTGAATTACAGTCAGTTCAGGAGGGCTAATGCCTAATTGCTTAAATACAGCCAAAGGTATCAAATTTATGTTGGCTCCTAAGTCACATAAGGCTTTGGTGAATCGAGATGACCCAATAGTGCATGATATAGTAAATGCTCCTAGATTACCTTTTTGGGGCCAGAGACCTAGTAGTGATTGCACTATAGTGGTGCAAGCCATCAACATCCTAAATCATAGCTCATTTATTATTTGTAACCTATTGTTTCATAAACCTGGCATATCCAGGCATCTACTCTAACACCTCAAGAAAAGGAATATTCAAGCTCAAGTCTTTCAGCATCACAATTAATCGCTAGAATTTTCCTTCCTCTATTTCTTGCTTCAGCCACAAAGAAAAAGGTGGGGGTGGTCTTGGAATTTATCTTATTTCCTGCTCAACAACCAGACCCTTATCTTTTTCTTTACCAATTGCATCATCGCCACCTATTTACTTTTTTGACTCCACAACAGGTGTCTCATCAATAGAAGCCTCATCATGTCTTTTTGCTTCTGCAGCAGGTAATAGGGGGTCCACAATAGTCATACTACTCCTTGTGGTAATGGCAAGACCATGACCGTTATTTTTTCAGATTTTTCACAGTGATGTGCCTGGCTGCTTTTGGTTCAGTGTTGCTGATATCTGCCCAAATTTATGCTCCAACTGCTTAATAGTAGTGGCATAAAAATTGACCTTTTGGGTAAACCTTGAAATGTCGGCTTTAATCTCCTTAAGTTTGATCTCCTAATTTTTTTAAACCTTAACCAGCTTAGTATCTTTACGATTCTTGATTTTGTATCTCTTTTGCCAGGTGGAATGTACCAATCTCCCTTCTCTCTATAGTAATTCTTTTTCCTCCAGTCGCTATCTCACTCCCTACTACGGTTTTTATATTTATCATAGTAGTTCTGACCTTATTTTCCTTGCCCTTAGGCTCGGAAACCCACTAATTGATGATCCAGATAGTTTGTGTCCTCCTCTAATTTTGACTCATAAGCTTTGGAATCTGACCCCTGTACTCCTACTACGTTCACTTTCTCGAAACACTCTGTTGTAAACTACTTTTCTAGTAACCCTAAATTAGTTCTTAGCAGCGTAATCTCTTGTGGTAATGAATCATCAACTACTTTTTGGTCACAGGAGGCACCAATAGCATATGTTCCAGATCCCTTTTCAGCCTCCCGAGTTTGCCACCATCGGTTAGTGAGTGAGATTTGATCTAGCATTTCCGATGTTGTCTCCCACCGTAGCCTTATAAAAGATTCTCCATATATGGTGTCTATCATAGCTCAAGAACAGATGGTCAAGGCTCTGTAAAATATCTCCAATAAGCTCATCTCTGACATCCGATGGTTGGGCACTATACTCAAATTCTTCTTGAACCTGAACCATGCCTCACAGATCGATTCTGATTACAGTTACTTGAAATTATAAATCTTGTCCTTAAGCCTCAGCATCCTAGATGGAGGAAAGAACCGATTCAAGAATTACCTGCGCAACTTATTCCACGTAGTGATAGATCCTATTGGTAGTTCCCCTAGCTATAAATATGTTTCTTCTGTAAGTGAAAAGGGGAAGAACCTCTGTCTAAGTACTTCCTAATTCACCCTTGTAATGTAATACAAACCGCAGATCCTAATGAAATTTGCAAGGTGCATATTTACATCATCTGTAGGAAAACCTGCAAATACACCTTTTTAGGTTTAGGAGCTGGATCATTATTCTCATTATGTCAAACTTTATGCGTGGGGTAAAATAGAAGGGATAATGGCTCCAGTCTCTATTGGCCAAACTTATCCTAGATCCTCTATATTATCTAAAAATGGATACACATACAGATATGCTAGGATCACTTGAACACAGGAACCTCTAGCTCTATTTTGATTTTCACCGAGTGTTGCTCGGTGGCCTGCTTGTTGTCTCTGCTCAGCTAGCTATAACTATAAATTTCTTAGTAAGTAACCCAATCTCAGTCCTTAGTTATGCTACCTTTTTATCCACTTTCTTATTAAGGGATCTCCTCTGATGAAAAAGCACCAATAGATAAAGTAACGATTGACCAATCTGTCTCCCAAGTCTGCCACCCTCGATTGGTTTAAGAAATCCAATCTATAAGTTTTGGAACTAGCTCCCAACGAACACTCGTGAAAGCTCCACCATTAATAGTATCTGTCACAACCTTAGTATTCATTCAAGGCCTTATAAAATATCTTTAGTAGGCTTCTCCTTGAAATTTATGATTCAGAACATTCATCAGCTTCTTGAACATCAACTATGTCTCATACGGTGCCTCTAAATGTAATTATCTGAAACTATAAATGTCATCTTTTAACTGTAGCTTTCTAGAAGGTGAGAAAATTAAGTCTAATAACTATGTCCTTAGCTCATTACAAGTAGAGATGGACCTACGACGTAGCTATCCTAACCATAAGATTGCTTCACCTGTAAGAGAGAATGAGAACAACCTGAGTCGTAAAGCTTTCTCACTCATCCCGAACATATTGTACGAAGTGCAAATCCCCATAAGTTTATAATGTGCATATTTTTATCATCAATAAGAAAATCAAAAAACACAGACCATTTAAATTTAGCAACTGAATTATAACACTCGTAATGTCAAATTTTGTTCCTTGAGGAAAATCTTGAGGAATGATAGCTCTTGATTTAGTTTGTTCAACATACCCCAAATCTTATTCAGGATCATCATAAACTAGTAAGTATTGATAAGTGGGTGGTTTAACTCTATACCTTCTGGATCTATCTCTATTGAGTGTTGCTTGATGCTCTTCCTCGTGTCTAAATCTTTCCTTCTTAAGAGTTACACAGTAGGCAGCTTCCAACCTCATATTCTCTTTAGCTATTAACCAAGCAGTAGTTTGCATCAAAGTCTCATAAACACCATGTGGAGGTGGTGAATTCAATATATTTAGGTCATCCAAAACCTCGTTATGCCAAACTTTGTGCTAATACTCTTCTCCTTATTCCATCTTACGACTCTGTTATAAATTTCATTCAAGATCAGGATTAGATAAAATCAAAGAATTGACTTAATTCTGAGTACTAATCATATACCGGTGTACTACTGAGATATAGTAAAAAAACAAAATCCCAAAACCTCAACAAGATCTAATCAATTAATTTGTAATTGTATTCCTCAGAAAGGCTGCCAAAATTTAATGCTATCCTAATTACACCTCACAATAAAGTATAACGTGATCTCTTATCAAATACAGAATCAAAAAAGGTTGGGGTTAATCCCATAGGAAATATGATGTAATATCACGAGTTTGCTGACAAAATTGGAAAGTGTAGAAAGTAATAGGGGTTTTATAAGAATAATAGTAAGAGTAAAATGTTATAAAATAGATTTCTTATCAGTATGAGACAATCACTAGGATTGTGTTCCCCCTGACTTCTTAACTCCACAGACTTCTCATGCTCGTCAAACTACCTTGGTGTACAAAATCTAACAATTTATGTATCACTTAACAATCTTTAGACCTTGGTTTGGGTGAATTTTACTCATCTCCTCTCAGTCTTAGAGTGTTGCATTACTATTCCTTGTACTGGATCTCAGATTAACTATCTCCTCTTAATCTCAAGTTAATTAGATAAAGGTTAATTAGATAGGGTTTAGCTGCTCATGATTACAATAACACACATAGAATTTATGATTGAATGCATATGAATAATCTCATGAAAAAATAAGAATGAAAATGAAATCTCAAAACACTATCAAACCCTAAAAACAAAGAACAAGAATTCTAAGATCAAAATATCTTAGAACTCAAAAACAATGTAATAAATGTCTAAAGTGCAAAAACTATTACTAAAATATCAAAGGCGTATTTATAGGTATATCACAATATTCCAAAATAAAATAGGCTAGCAAAGGTCAGAAGTGAAAATGCCTTAGGCAATGAGTCCTCTGGACAGAAGATTACTCATTGTCAACCTTTGTCGTCTATATTCCCAGTGGCTAGTGACGACTTAATAGATCATTGTATGATTCGCTACCTGACTCATGAGGTCCCTAGATATAATTTTACGCTTTAAAACTTTGCCTCCATATGTTCAGAATGAGGGTCACTATGAGTCGTAGCATGACCATATGACTCATCACCAACTTTCATTTCCATTGCTATCAAAAAGTGCATTTTAGGACTTTATTCTTTTTCTGCTCAGAACGCCTCACAGTATGACTTATTATCTGACCCTATGAGTCATAGTCAGTGTGTAATTCATTCTTTTCCTTTTGAATATCCACTAGTTTCTCTTAAACTTAAAAGATAAGTTGTAGTGCCACTCAATGACTCGTTATCCAAGCAGTCTTCTTCTATTTGATGCTTATTTTCTTCCTTGTTCTATTCCACTTACTTCTGACATCATTTTGCTGTAAAACTAATAAAAACACATCATCTCTATATAAAAATACCTTTGTATTTGCGAAAATTCTTTGTTTTAAGTGTCTTGGTGCCTTAATTCTACGACACATTAGATATGCATTTAGGTAAAGTAAAATGCCTAAAAGTCTACAAGGAGCTAATAAGAGTCTTGGCATACGGTTGGCCGAAAGGGCACACTTCTAATCCCTAAAATCCATACTAAGGTAATCTCTACCTCAAACTAGGCTAAGGTATCTAAAATCGCTACTAGATTTTAAATGAGTTATATTTAGTTTTAAGATAGAAATTGTACCTAAAGCATAAGCAACTAAGTTAATTGCGCCCAATATACGGTCCCTTGATAGTCTAAATAAATTAAATTATACTAATTAAGTGTCCAAGACCTAGTTTCCAACCCATATCTAGCATATTATCATAAAAATAGTACAATTAAGCCCAATTTAAGAGAAAAGTAAACCTAGCCTACCTGGACACTGAAGAAAGCCCATTGAAATCCACTAAATCATTGATTTATCCTTCTGAGAAGCTTCTATTTGGTTTCATGCAATCAAAATGATAATCTACTCATCAATACAAGAACCACATTACTCATATTGCATTTTTATGCTTTGGGTCCAAAGTTATGTAAAAATCCCATATAGGGCCCACTTGTAGAGTCACACTTTCAAAATCATTAACACGTCCTTCAATGCTCAAGGAATATTTATCCTTAAGAATGGGCAAATTTCGAGCTCAAATAGTGCTAAAATCAACCCACCAATAATCTAGGAATTTTGAGAGAGAATTGAGAAATTCACAAAGAAATTAATGAAAACATACATAGAATTCAGAGAAGAAATAAGTAATTTAACCTCACAAACTCCCAGAAATCACCTATTAATGTTTCTCCCAATTTTTCACACTCCCTAGAGTTTTATACACTTGAACTTATGTAAATAAAAATAAGAGAAAATTGGGCTACCTGGGGCATTTAATGGCTCCAGGTGCCACTTAAGTGACACTTGACCATTTAAGTGGCCACTGCTAAAGCGTTAAAGTGTTACTAAAGCGGTACCTATCTAGCTGGGGCTGGATCGGCCACTAAATCACCTAGAAGGCCACTTAATCAGCCTCTACTAAAGTGCTTAAAGGGCCACTTTAGCAGATGCACCAGCTGAAGACTGGGAATTTTTTCAAGTCTCCATCGACCCCTCGAGATTCATTCAAAATCCCCTATGTGCAAATGAACTATGCTACCCTACCAAATTCGATGTTCTGGAATCAATGGTGCAGTCTAAATTTCCATCCAAGGTAGGTTGGGAAAATATGGGTCCTACTCCCAAGTGCCATTTTTATCAATTTCCAATCAATAGCCCAGAATGAGTCTGGAAGCGTTGACACCCAAACCAAAGGTTTCGTAACCTAAAATCGATGTTCTGAAGCTGATAGAACTGTCAGAATTGGCATACAAGATTGTTTGACTGGAGGTTTTGCCTAATAGCCTATTCTTACCAGTAAGAAAATTAGGAATTGGCTCTAAAAAACAAACAAAATGCCTGGTAATTGAACTGTCAGCTCCAGTAAGTCATAAATGACTTGGGGAAGCTATAGGAAAGCTTTAAACAACATAAATGAGTGGAAATGTAGAAAATGACCTGGAGAGTTATTAAAATATCCACTACTAAAAGAACTTTTGTTTGTGAATGTGAAGGGTTAGGATGTACCTAAATTTTTTAGCAGGTAAAGATACTAGGCCCATATCTCACTCTCCATATCCTAAGTAGCCTCCTTTACTGGGCGGTGTCTCCACTATACCTTAACTACTGGAATCTCTCTAGAGTGCAGCTGCCTGACATCCCTGGCTAATATAAGCACAAGATTCTCCATGAAGGTCAACCACTCATCCAACTGAATTGAGTACCACCGAAGCACCTGAGAATCATCAATAATATAATACCACAACATAAAAATATGGAAAGTTGGATGAACAACAACAAAATTTAGGGGTAAGGTTAACTTATAAGCACATCACCAACTGCACGAAGGATCTCAAAAGAGATAATATATTAAGGGTTGAGCTTGACTTTATTTCTGAACCTCATCACACCCTTCATGGATGATACTCGAAGGAATACCTAGTCACCAACTTCAAATATCAAGGCAGAAAGTCTATAATATGCACAAAATGATGAAGTAAAACTTTGGCACAGACGACTTGGACATGTAAGTTCTTCCTTCCTCAATAAGCTAATATCCTAGGACCTACTTCATGGACCAACAAAATTAAAATTCTCAAAAGGAAAAATTTGTGGTGCATGTGGAAGAGGTAAGTAATATGGATCATCGTAAAAGTCGAAGAAGCAAGTCAATTCATCAAAACCTCTCGAGCTCTTTTACATGGACTTGTGTCGACTAGTTTATGTTTCTAGTAGAGATAGAAAAAGTTTTATCTTTTCCATTATGGATGATTATTCCAAGTTCACCAGTACTATGTTTCTTAAGTCCAAAGATGAAACCTTTACAATCTCCATCGCCTTTGTTAATAAGGTTCAAGTTATGTTTCAGGGAACTATTGTGGGGATCAGATTCGATCATGGTACATAATTTAGAACTCCAATTTTGATGATTTTTCTATAAAACATGGAATTAGTCAAAATTTCTCAGCATCGCATACTCCTCAACAAAATAAAGTGGTAGATAGAAAGAGCAGGACTCTTGTAGATTGTGAAAGAACTATGTTGATGGATATAAATGTTCCTCAAAACTTTTGGGCAATATCAATAAACATGGTTTGCTATGTGAAGAACAAGTGTCTGATCAAATCCCTATTGGTTAATACACCATATAACTTTTTGTTTAAGAAGCAACCCAAACTGAGTTATTTTCATCCCTTTAGGTGTAGATGTTTCATGCTCAATAAAGACAAGGAGACTCTTGGGAAGTTTGGTCCTAAGAGTGATCAAGGAATATTTTTTGGATATTCTTCTACTTGTAATGCTTACATAGTCTTTAATAATAGGACTCATTGGTTGAAGTAAGTGTCCATGTGTTCTTCAATGAGTTTAATGATCTACCAAACAAGGAGTCTCTAAACGAATATTAAATTAAAGAGTTTCTTCTTTTCCAAAAGAATAATACAGTAAAATAAGAACCTAGTGACCAAGTGAAGAAAGATGCTAGAGATAATATTAATACTCTCTTAAGACAATGAGATAATAGATAAATCATCCTCATCTCAGTATTTTCAAGAACACACTGTGCCTTCCTCTCAGTAGTTACCTCAAGATAGAGAAAAATAAGAAAAGGTACCTAGTCCCGGTCAGGAAGCTTCACCAGTGTCTAGGTTTAAGTAGAAACATAAAATCTCTCACTTTCTAGATAATTTGATCTCTCTACTTTATTGAGGAATGTGTACTAGTTCCAAGCCTAGAAACATTTTTACTTTATTAGTGGTTATCTATTAAATTAAACCCAAGGGCATCAAAGAGTTACTCAAGGATGCAGACTAGATCAATTCCATACATGATAAATTACATCGATTTGAAAGAAATAAGGCATGGTATCTATTTTCTAGACTAGCTGAGGTGAACCATCATAAGAACTAGGTGGTTATTCAAAAACAAATGGGATAAAGCTAGAATCAGAATCTGAAATAAGACAAGATTGGTTGTTCAAGTATTTAATCAATAAGAAGGAATTGACTATGATGATACATTTTTTTCTATGGGAAGTCTAGAGTCAATGAGAACTCTTATCGCTTTTGCAGCTCATATAGAGTTTAAACTCATTAATTTGTATGTCAAAAGTGCCTTTCTTAATGGGTACCTAAATAAGGAGGTGTATATTAAGAAAATTCTAGGTTTTAAAGATGTTAATTACTCATTTCATGAGTTCAAATTGGACAAGGCTATATATGGTTTGATTTAAGATCCAAGAGCCTGGTATGAAAGAGTTTCAAAATTTCTACTAGAAAATGGATACAAAATAGGGAAAATTACAACACTTTTTCAAAATACTATGGAAAGAAATATGCTCATTATTAAAATTTATATGGATGACATTATATCTGTATCTACTCTGGATTCATTCTGTGATGAGTTTTCTAAGACTCTGAGCAATGAGTCTGAGATGAGTATGATGGGAGAGCTAAAAAAATTTCTTGATTTACAAGTGAAGCAAGTGACTGATAGAATCATGATAAGTCAAAAAAAATATATCAAGAATTTACTAACAAAATACAATTTGGAGAAAGCAAAGGCAATTAACATCCTATTAGGAATTCATCCAAGCTAGATAATGACGAACTTGGTTTCTCTATAAATAAGACTATGTACAAAGGAATCATTGGTTCACTACTCCATCTCACTATAAGAGGACTTGATATTGTGTTTAGTATAAGTATGTGTGAAAAGTTCCAATCATGTCCCAAAGAATCATATCTCAAGGTAGCTAAGAGGAACCTCGGATATATCAAGGGAACTCCAAACCTAGTCCTCTTCCATCCATCAGGTGACAACTTTGATTTGAGGGGGATATGCTAACGTTGACTTTGAAGGGTACCTGCTGGATAGGAAAAACACCTCAAGAGTGGATCACTTTCTTAGATCATCACTAATTTCATAGAGTACTAGAAAGCAAAACTCAGTGATTTTTTTCCACAGGAGAAGTAGAATATATAGTTCCTACATCCTGTTATGCTCAACCACTATAGATCAAGAAGTAACTTAAGACTTTAGAGTCTTGAATAATTTTATACCTCTTATGTGTTACAACGCCAATGTTCTCAACATGGCCAAAAATCTAGTGCAACACAAGGGGACCAAGCACATTGATGTTTTACACTATTTTCTATGAGATAATATGGAGAGAGGGACAATTTTCATGAATTTTTGTAGTATAGAGTATCAAATAGCCAATTTCACTAAGTAGGGACGATTTCAAATTTAATCACTTAAAGCTTGGGTTGATAAATCCCAACTAACTATCTTTGTCATCTCAATTTCTTTTTTTAAGATAAAATCAATTCTGGCATCCAATTATAAGTGTATTTGATAAAGTATAACTCAATATCAAACCCTTGAAGGTATACACTCATAGTTTAGAAGAACCAACATAAAAGTGAAGGAAGGACAAAAGAAATGCTAAGCAGAAAGAAATTTCATAGAGGGACCTGGTTCCTCTAAAAGGTTAGTCCTACGTTTATTATGTTAGAAATTTTATAATTAAAGTAAGCATTTCCATGTCAACCCACTCTATTCTCGCCTATTAGTAATATTGTAATACCAAGTGTCATTTCCTTCTCCACACGATACTTTATTTCAATACCCCTCTTTCAGTAAATCGCAGCCACTCATTCCTTTTTTAAACCCTCAATCCTCTTCAGACATGCTATCAAACATTCACAACCTTCTTTACAAATTCTCCTTAAATTATCTCACATTCTTCTAAGTAATACCTTTCAATATTTAAAAGGTCTTAATCCAACTCCCCTTACAGTCCTTTAAAATCCTCTCCAGACATCCATACTCCTACTTCTACCATTCAAGTCAAAACCACCCCTTTAACTAAAGAATTGCGAAATCCTTTTATGGTCACCCTAGTCTTAGTAAGCTCATTTGACTCCCCAAATTGTTTAAGCAAAAAAACCCCTTATAATGACTCTCCAAATATCTGTAATAAAACCATTAAGGAAGCAAATTGGAAACTACTATAGAGATCTCTAGCAAGCCCACATCATAGAAATTCATTGGAGACAAACAAGGAAAACTAGGTATATTTATTAAGAAAGACACTCCTCATATACTAGAGGACCAAAATTAGGAACTTAATATTGTGACAGTTTAAGATCTGAGTTTTAACTTAGATACTTGTTTGGAGGATATTGTTATGCTCAAGGAGAATATTGAAACTCAATGTGCAAGGGGAACGCCAAGGAAAAAGGAACTTCCTCAAACATACTTAATACTAGTGTTCAACTTATTGCTATGATGTAAGGAGATAATGAAGTCAGAGATGGGTCTATGTTTGTGGGAGATTCTTACAATATCTTTTAAATGTTAGAACCATTTAATAGTCCCCCATGTATAACAAGACTCTAGTATCATATGTTGTATAGACCCTCAAGGATTACTCGGAGATAAAAAGTGACCAGAGGCCATAAAGTTTTAGGATGAAAAGAGTTACAGGTGTCCAAGGTACCAGTTCTTAATGCTACTCACAACACTAGAGTAAATAAAAAATACTCATGGATGATACCTGAAGGCTAATAAGTTCAAAAGAAGAGACTAAAAAGGAGAACTAGTATAGAGGATGATGATGTTCCACTAACTATGGAAAATATTAATGAGGAAGATAAGAGTGAAGATGTGGCAGTAGATGTGGTTTCTAGCATGCCCAAAAGATGTAACAAGGCTACTTCTAAGCCATTTAAAAGAAAAAGATAATTGGAACTAAGAAATAAAGGGGTTGTGAGGCACTAGGTTCATCAAAAGCAACCCCTCAATTAAAAAAAAGAAGAATAAGGACTCTGATAATGCAGGAACCATTGCTACGGAAAAAGTTCAAAAATTAATGAAACAGGTCAAGGTACCTACTCGTGAAGAAATCCAAGAAGCTATCAGGCAACAGACTATACTTCATAGAAGGGTGTTCGATCTAAATATAGTTGAGATAATAGGAACGAGGGACCTGGTGTCAAAGGTGAAATTCAAAAATAGCTTTACTTAGTTAACTAACCTCTACCTAATCTCAATGTTAAGGATATGGTAGAGTGTTATACGAATATGGAATATTGTGCAACAAATAATAGTATGATCTCCTATGTTCAAAATATATTTGGATGAGAAGGTTCTTAGGGAAATCATAAAGATACCTATTGGAGGGATAAGTTACCTTGTGAAAAAGAACACTTCAAAGAAAGTCCCAGTGATTGCAAGAAAGTTAGAAAAAGACATGCCTATACAAGAAACAAATAAAGTATGATTATCAGTTAGTGTTCGAGGTTGTCAATAAGGTGTTGCTTCCAAGGTATGAAAAAAGAAATAGTTCTTATAAAGTGGACATGTTTGTCATGGAGATATTTTCCTCATTTCAGGCCATGATTGGAACAAGGGTTGAAAGTGCAGCACATAAAAATGCCCCAATTATTGCTAACACGATGTGAAGTGTTCGATCACGATCAGTCAACAAGTCAAAGGGATGCGATTGTGACCCAACTCCCTATGATTATGAGAAGTCTATATAGACTAGAGTGGTGTGATTACAAGCCAAAGTATTGTGACATAAGAGTCGCGGTCATGACTAAAGGTCTAAATCACAGACATCAAGTATAATTACAAAGGCAAAGCTGAAATTTCACAAGGGCCAATCCAAAGATATAAAAGGCTAAACCCTTCAAGTTTCCAACATTGAATTTTTGAATTTTAAGAGATATGAATAATGTTATCGAGTAAAAACATAATTTGTAAGGTTTTCCTAAAGAGATTTCGACTTTGGACTGAAATTAAAGTTCAGAATTATACTTATTTTTCTTAGGATGGATGAATTGAATGCAAATTTGGGTATATTTCTTTTCTCTAATTTTATGAGTATCTAAACTTATCTCTTGGGTTATGTTTTATTAGGTGGTGAATAATATGTGGGTGTTGATTGTTAATCCAATTAATTAGTTAATTGTAATTGGTTTTGTTTTTACTCTATGTTTAAATTGAGAATTATGGGTGAAAACCCCAATTGTGTTTGATCCTTTTCATCCTTGAAAGAGGGATATGGGTGAAGATTAATTGCAAACAATAACTTAAATTAGCTTATTGAGTAGCATTATCTTAGAAATAAGGGTGTTATTTGAGATAGCTCATTCAATGGCATCATCTTAGAAATAAGGGTGTTAATTGAGGTAGTAGATTGATAGATCGGATACACTGATGAGGTGTTAGATCGAATTCATTAGTGAAATTTGGTGTTTGATTGAAAGATTAACACCACGGCTTAAAATCTATCCTACCCAAAACCCTTAACTAAACTTGGACTAATTCTCAATTACCCATGCATGAGTTCTCACCTAGAATGACATAACCCCAAGATCCACTCCTAATTGATTATACTCTAATTACTCTTAGTGTCGAGTTAGTCTTCTAGAAGATCAGAAATTATTTTATTTTTGAAAATACTCAAACAAACCCCCAAATATTTGTATCTCAAATTTAAATTTAGCAAGTTACTTTATTTTGAACTTGCTCGATCACCACTCACATTGATCACTTTGGATTTGACCCCAACTCTTTGTTGGGTAAATAAACTGACAATGTCCGCTATACCTATCAAAGAGTATACTATGAGTGTTATCACTTCATAAGTGCTGAGCTACATAGGGTCACTCCCATTGAGAGCCACCCACACCAAGGGCGACACATGCTGCTATATATAGTTGTGGAAAATATGGTTGTTATTTAGGTTTGTACTTAGCTGATAGCATTGTTGTTTGTTTTGTGTATGATGATCTCATTCCTTCACTTAAGATGTTCTATTAGTATCCATATCAGGGTAATTGGTCCAGCTTGTTTATCAGCTGAGGATCTTCACGTTCTGGACCTTACTCAACAATGGCAATAATGTCATAGGTACACCTTTGGAGTAATGTCTACAGTTGTCATTTTGAAAGTGTAGAAAAATGTGGGTGATCGAATTTCAATGGTTTCCAAAAGTCAACTCAATATAATAAAGTAAACAGTAGAGTTTTTGAACTATTGTTATGTTTGAGTGCATTTGATTGTGTGGAACTTATTGCTAGTACAAATCATTAAAACATTTCTTTTCTAATTATGTGTAGTATAATACCTATTCTCTGTTTGTTCACTAAAATGAAACCTAAGGCTTTTGATGTTCCTATCACTGTCTCAAACCCAATCTAAGATCCGAACATAAACAAATTAGTTGACTCATTATTATTGACTTTCCAAGGGTGATTACGGTGTAAATTTTAAAGATTGCCAAACAAATCCATTTTCCTTTGTAAGATTGTTTGCAAAAGTTGTTATCATCATTTAAATTGTGACCCCTTATTTGTTAAGATGCATCACAAAAGATCTTTCAGATTTTCTAGCATTTTTATTTTAATTAATGACTCTCTCTAGTTATTTGCGGAACTAAAAGAAAATGATTTCCATATCCACTGTGTTGAGCCTATGGTTCAGCTCCATCCACCCATTTGATCTAGTTATGTTAAACAAAACTTCAGATTATTAGGTTTATTTAATGGTTTCATTTGTTTGTTGAATTGTTTGAGGAGTAACATATATCATTCAATTTGCATTAGAAATCCTCTTTTAGGTGAGCATTTAAAGGTTAAATTGCTTAAATGGGATAAAGGTGTTGTTCTACTGGTTACTGATTTTGCTTTAGTGATGTCTATGGACAATTAAAGTATTGAGATTAGTAACTAGATGTTTCATAGTTGTCCAAAAGTATTAGAATTTGAGATTTATTACTCTTTTAGTTGATGAGAAATAGAGAAAAGTAGGTGTGGCTCCACAACCTCTATGTGGATTAGTAAATGCTAACATCAGTAGTGCTTTTCATACGATGGATTGCGAAAATAATGAGATCATTTACTCATTATAATATTGAAACCGAAGAGATAAAGATCCTGCCAGCTCTGTGTGGTCTGGAAACTCCATCCTACTGCTTGATGCTACACTACAACATTTTAGGCTTTTGGCCACATTAAATTCGAAAAACGCTTGCAAAGTTTTGTCTAAGGTATTTTTGACTATGCTTTTAAAGTGTAGCCTTAGTTTTAGATTTCATCCATATTAATATTGACAACACTTGGAAAGTGTGGCCTTTAATGATATAGGTCACACTTTATAAGCATTGGCATATTATGGTATAATTGGCAACACTTAGTTACACATATGACTACACTTTTAAAACGTATTTATAGAGTAACTTACATAAATCCCTGAATCTTTAAGTAATATTATATAAAATTCTGACTATTTTGTTAATTACATTTTATCCCTATTTTTTGAAATGGTGAACATGTTATATGGTGATACATATAAAAAGTGATACATTTAAAACTAACAAGATATTTATTTAAGGAAATAATAGATTTTTTTTATTCATTGTATTCTTTTATTTAAGGAAGGATATCTAATTTTGCTCTTTTTTTAGATTTAATTTAGGTATTTTAATTATATTTCTCTTTTTTCGTCTTTAATTATGAAAGATATATTTTTTTGGGTCTTTTTCTTTTTTTTTCGTCTTTAATTTTAGCCAGTTTTTTTTAGATTTAATTTTAATTATGTTTCAATTCTGCTTTTAGTCTTTTTTTGTAAAATATTATTACTTTTGTTTCCTACATTGACTACACCATTACCTTTCATAAATAATATATGAATCACCCAATAATTAAAATAAATAATTGTATCTACCATATGAATCATCATAATGTCATATATAAAACAACAACAACAAACTCAGTGTATTCCCACAAAGTGAGGTCTGGGGAGGGTAAAATGTATGCAGTCCATACCGCTACCTTCGAAGAAGTAGAGAGGCTATTTTCGATAGACCCCCAGCTCAAAATAGAGAATAGTACACAAGATCGTAGTGAAACATGAAGCAGGACGAATGACATTACAAAAATAAAGAATAAGAAATAATAAAATAGATATCAGAGAAATACGAAATAATAGGAATACTTAGCAATTCGAAATAAGAAATAAGAGATAGGACACCTACCTTGTAGTTACATACACTCACAGATCAAAGACAACCACCACACCCAAACTCTCCTTACTAGAAGTCCTACTAATGGACACAGTCCTAGGATTACTAATCCATCTACACAAGAACTCTCCTAACACATTACTACAACCCACACACTCACACTAGCCTTCTACCCTTATCCGCGATCTCCACACCTTTCTATTTAGGGTCATGTTCTCAGTAAGTTGTAGCTGCTTCATATCATGTCTAATCATCTCCCTTCAATATTTCCTCGGCCTACCTCTACTCCTCCTAAAGCCATCTAAAACTAGCCTCTCACACCTATGAACTGGGACATCCGTGTCCCTCCTCATCATATGCTCAAACCATCTCAGCCTTCTTTCTCGCATCTTTTCCTCCACCGAAGCCACTCCCATTTTCTCCCTAATAGTCTCATTCCTAACTCTATCATATATATCACCCATTAATATCATATGAATCACCCAATAATTGAAATAAATAATTATATCTACCATATAAATCACCATAATACCATACATATGAATCACCTCATAATTGAAATAAATAATTGTATCTACCATATGAATCACCATAATACCATATATATCATCTATTAATATCATATAAATAACTCAATAATTGAAATAAATAATTGTATCTACCATATAAATCACCATAATACAATATGTATCACCCATTAATATCATATGTATCATCCGTTAAAATCATACAAAATGTATTTATCGTATGAATCACCATAATACCCATATAATGATATCATATTTATCATTCATATGAATCAACATTAAAATAATAAACATGTATGAATAACTAAATAAATTTATATATGTATCAGTAGATTTTAAAAAAAAAAATGGGAGAGATTTCAAGAGAGGGAAAAAAAAGTTCATGCATTAATGAAGGACAATAAATCAGGAAAGAAAGGAAGATGATTTAAGCATTAATGGATGAGAAAAAAATCAGGAAGAAATGATTTAATAATTCATAATTAGAGAAATATTTTAGAGAAGGAAATCTTGAATAAGTTAATGGTGGACTAAAAATAGGATGTGGGGTTTTCTTTATATGTACCAAGAGTAAAGTTGAAAAATGAGATTTTATTAAATTTAAAAAAAAAAGATATTAGGTAATATATAGGATTTGTATAATTTATCCTATTTTATAATATAATTCTAAAAACTAAGACTTTATAAGTGTTGCCTTATATTTTTCTAAATTTTTCACTAAAATTAACTCCCCCCAATTTCTAATTAACTAAATAAAAAATTAGAAAACAGATATACTCAGCTCTAATGTAATAAATATTTATTATTTTGTAGATGGTGAATATCTTGTGTAATTCTTCCATAGCTGTTAGTTCTTATCCGTCTTGAGTGTATATGATGTTTAATAATTCATAATCAAAATAAATTTTTACTAGGCTTGGGTTGGTTTTAAGTAGTGCTATTAGCTTGTTATATCTTTATAATTTTTGGGTTATATAGTTTGTGTTTGATTCTTTGACGTTTGTAGCTCTGGGTTAAAGTTTAGAAAAGTTTGTACTCTATCCTCGTAATTTCCTAAATCACAATAAGATCAGCTCAGGTACCTATTTCTTCTATCCTTACTAATCTCTAATCCAATAAACCCTAATTAACGGTGAAGGTAACATCAATCTCCGTACAAGAAAGATTGAGAAGCTTGAAGATGGGTTCCAATTCATTGAATAGCTAACAATTCAATGTATCTCAGGTACCTATTTCTTCTTTCAATAGAGCACACAAGTTTGCCCTAATTTCTTCTTTGTTTGAACCATTTATGATGTTGCAATTGGAAATTTTGATGCTTTAGTTGGAAATTGTACACTAGTTTCAGTTCTCGTCAGTTTCAGTCATTGAAATTTCTCTAAAGCTTTATCATATAGAATGATTTTGCTTGAATAAAGTTTATCGGGTTGAAAATACTCAACATTTGTTATTGCATGTGAGTTTATTACATGTCTATTTTTATCGAAAATGATAAGCTTTCTGTTATGTTGTGTATCAAAGGTGTTGTACATTTTTTAATTTAGGTGAAATCATTTTGAATTGAATTTTGATGTTTCTGGAGATGATAATTATACAAGGAAGCTAGAAAGGGTTAATTTTGAGCTATAGCTCATCATACTTTGCCAAAATTGAATCGAAGGGTATTTGCTTATGAAATTGAACTTTTATATACTGAGCCTTGAATCATATGCCTTATCAATGTTAGTTCAATACACTTGTACTTTAGTTTCATGGTTTTACGATGCAATTGCTTCGTCAAAAATAGCTGTCATGAAACATAAACATAAATAGATTTTGTACTATATTTGAAAAATCCTCAGATAATACGTTTGTCTTTTAATTCACTGTACTATCCCATACAATCTTGAAATCTTCACTTCATAATGTTTTGTCCAAATTTGGCTACAAGTTTACAGTGACATTATAATTGCTGTTTTTGTATTGCAGAATCATTACCTATTTCAATAGTCTTTTCATAAGTATCTGGTCTTCTGGAACGATGAATGAACTACCTGATGAAACCCTGAGGGTTGCACCACACAGTGAGGGACCAGGTCCCTCAGAGTCAATCACAAGCAAAATACAGTAAAGTAACTAGAATCGAAAGACACTGCAGGAAGAGTAAAAATACAAGATTTTAACGTGGAAACCCCCTTGCTCAAGGAAGGAAAAAACCATGGCTTTCCCTCATAAGCTCTCTAAAATCCACAATAATCAAACTCTTGATTACCGTCTTCAATGAACCTAACTCTAGGTTCCTTTCTCTTGTAACAACTCTACTACAAGCTCATCTTGACAACTCTACCAAGGACCCTCTACATTGATTAACTCTAATCAGTATCAAACTTAGGAAACTATACCTACGCACTCTCTATGCAAAGCGAGAAGTTCATTACTCTTATATCATGAGTAATTCGTTTATGAATCAGAAATCACTTAAGAACAATTTCTATTTAAGCACACACATATAGCTATGAACTTCAACAGTGTTGAAATGGGGTTTTTACTGCCTCTCTTCACTCTTTGTATTTACCATAAACTATTTAATGAAGAAGCATCTTTTTTCTTTTATAGATGAGTGATGATTAGGGCTAAAATATCATTGGTCCAGGTGTCCTAATCAGTACGATCAACACCTGTAAGTTTGTTACATAAGATGAAAAAACTGTGCAGACACGCATGCCAGCTGTACTGTACCATACCATTGAAGTTTGTTGCTTATCATCAAAACTAGAAACCTCTTTTTAATGATGACCAACCAACCGTACAACTATGAGTACATCCTTCATATTTAATCAGTGTGATTACCACTCTAAAGATGAACGTTCCCTTTATAATCTTGCTTCCACCATCATACAACATAGGGACCTAATCCCTTGTTGTCATTTGCAGAAAAAACTCTGAGCACATATTTACTTCCCTGTCACTATGCTTCTCTTATCAGCATGCACCATATGAGCACACACACACACCTGGTCCTTATACATGAAGTCAGTATTCCCTATTTTGGCATCATTGAAAAGCATTAACAGTAATCCAAGAGTAAAGATACAACAACAACAACAAACCCAGTATATTTGCACATCGTGGGATCTAGGGAGGGTAATGTATGCAGTCCATACCACTACCTCTAAAGAAGTAGAGAGATTGTTTCCGATAGACCCCTGACTCAAGACAAAGGACAGTATATATAGAAAAAAATGCATGGAATATGATAAAATAACATAGGTATGACATCCACCAAAAAATTGAACACTGCCAAACAAGAACACCAAAGCCCTCCTACCTACTGCCTACGACTCAACCACACACCTTAGCCCTCTATCTTAATGTTTTTCCTCCATACCTTCTTATCCTGGGTCATGTCCTCAGTCAGCTGTAACTACTCTATGCCACGTTTAATCACTTCTCTCCAGTATTTCTTTGGTCCATCCCTACCTCGCTTGAAACCGTCCAAGGCCAACCTCTCACACCTATGAACCGGGGCATCCGTGCCTCTCCTTATCACATGGCCAAACCATCTTAACCTAACTTTCCGCAATTTATCCTCCACTGACACCACTCCCACCTTCTCCTGAATACTTCCATTCCTAACCATATCAACCCTTGTAAAACCATAAATCCAATGCAACATCCTCATTTCTGCCACCTTCAACTTTTGGATATGAGAATTCTTAATCGGCCAATACTTCACTCTATATAAGATAGCCGGTCGGACTACAACTCTATAAAATCTGCCTTTCAGCTTAGGGGGCACCTTCTTATCGCATAAAATTTCTGAAGCGAGCCTCCATTTCATCCAATTTGCCCTAATATGGTGAGAGACATCCTCATCTATCTCTCCATTTCCCTCTCTATTTCCCTGAATCGTAGACCTAAGATACTTAAAACTATCCCTTTTGCAAACCGCCTGGGAGTCCAACTTCACTACCACCTTCTCCCCTTGCCTCAAGTCACTAAACTTGCACTCCAAGTACTCTATCTTAGTCCTACTCAACTGAAAACCTTTAGACTCCAGGGTTTGTCGCCAAACCTCTAGCTTATCTAACACCTTGTCGCGACTCATCAATCAAAACTACATCATCTACAAAAAGCATACACCAAGGCACCTCTCCTTGTATGCTGCTCGTCAACACATCCATCACCACGGCAAAAAGAAATGGGCTAAGAGTCGATCCCTGCTGCAACCCAGTCAAGATCGGGAAATGCTCGAAATCTCCTCCCACTGTCCTTACCCAAGTCTTCGCCCCCTCATACATGTCCTTAATCACTTTGATGTACGCTACAGGGACCTCTCTCACCTCCAAGCATCTCCATAAAACCTCCCTAGGAACCTTGTCATATGCTTTTTCCAAGTCAATAATCCCCCAAAGAAGATCCATTTTCCTCTCTCTATACTGCTCTACCAGTCTTCGCACTAGGTGAATTGCCTCAGTCGTGAAGTGACCAGGCATAAAACCAAATTGATTCTCTGAAATAGACACAATCTTTCTTAACCTCCGTTCCACCACTCTCTCCTAAATTTTTATGGTGTGACTCAACAACTTAATACCCCGATAATTGTTGCAACTCTGAATGTCACCCTTATTCTTATATAAAGGGATCATCGTGCTCTTTCTGCACGCCTCAGGCATCTTAGTGGACTTGAAAATGATGTTAAACAAGTTGGTCAGCCACCTCAACCTTGCCCCGCAAGAAAACTTTCAAAAATCTACCGAAATGTCGTCGGGCCCCATCGCCCTTCCCCTTTGCATCTTGCGAATAGCCTCGCTAACCTCCTCTACTTTAAATCGCCGACAAAAGCCGAATTCGTGACACTCCCCGGAGTGCTCCAACTCCCCCAAAACAACACCTCTGTCCCTCCATCATTCAGGAGCCTATGAAAATACGACTGCCATCTTTTCTTAATGAGGGCATCTTCCACCAAAACTCTGTCATCCTCTCCCTTAATGCACTTTATTTGGTCCAGATCCCGACCCTTCCACTCCCTAACCTTGGCAAGCCTAAACAAGCTCTTTTTCCCACATTTCTCCTCTAACCCCTTATACAGACTCATAAAAGTTGTTGTCTTAGCATCGTAACAACTAACTTAGCCTCCTTCTTAGCTAACTTGTACTCCTCCTTGCTCACCCGTTTCTCCTCTTTATCCTTACTCCCGACCAACTTAACGTACGCTGCCTTCTTCTTCTCCACCTTTTTCTTAACTTCTTCATTCCACCACCAGTCCCCCCGATGCCTGCCAGACCATTCCTTCGAAATACCAAAAACCTCTCTAGCAGTATCCTTGATACAACCTGCGGCCCTATCCCACATACTATCCATTCCCCCTACATTCCCACACCTCCATACCTTCTAACTTCGCCCCTATCTCCAAAGCACTGGTCGGAGTCAGGCCACCATACCTAACTCTATGTCGACCCTCCCCACCCCTCCTCTTCTTGCCCCTCTTAATAACCAAATCCATCACCAGAAGTCTATGTTGTGTCACAAGATTCTCATTCAGGAAGACCTTGCAATCCTTACACAAAACTCCGTCCTCCTTCCTAAGCAGCAAAAAGTCAATTTGGGTCTTAGCTAGCCTACTACGAAAAGTAACCAGGTGATCCTCCTTCTTCAGAAAGCTGGAATTCATCACCACCAACCTAAAGGCCCTTGCAAAATCCAAAAAAGCAGCTCCCTCATCATTCCTAACCCCAAAACTAAAGCCTCCATGCACATTCTCATACCCTAACGGCACTGACCCGATGTGCCTATTCAAGTCCCCTCCTACGAAAATATTCTCCGAGCTAGGCACGCCTCGAACCACCTAGTCCAAAATCTCCTCTTCTCCTCGTCTAGGCCCACCTGTGGCGTGTAAGGACTACAGATGCACAACGAAAACCCCCCAATGACCAACTTAATAGTCATCACCCTATTACTAACCTTGTTAACTTCCACTACCTTCTTCTTAAGCTCTTCGTCCACTAATATACCTACTCCATTCCTGCGCCTGTCACTACCCGAGTACCACAACTTGTACCCATCCATATCCCTAGACTTAGAACCTACCCATTTGGTCTCCTTGACACACGCAATATTGATTCTTTTCTTCTTGAGAATCTTAACTAGGGGTGTGCATCGGTTGGTTCGGTTCGGTTTTACGTGTTATTGGTTCGATTTATTGATTTTCAGTTCTTAAATATGTAAAATCAATAACCAACCAATAAGATATATTCTTATCGGTTTCGGTTTATCGGTTTTTAGTCCTTAACAGTTCAATTTTCGGTTTCACCACTAAGAAAATACTTATAAAATAGAAATAGTAACAACTAACATAAAAAAAATGAAATCTTAGTTACCGCCAAAACCTTCATAATGTATTTTAGTTTACAAGAATCTTCAAACTTGAACTAAATGTTAGTTAGGAAAAAAATTGAATCCTAATTGTTGGAAGCTATATATGCTTCAAGCTTTTTATTACGATAATAGCCGAACTTTATATTGTGCCTTTGTTGCCCTAAATAGGTTAATACTTTGTGAATCACTGAATTAGGAATTAAAAGTGCATATAATCTATATACATACACACACATATATATAGATAGATATATAGATAGATAGAGAGATAGATAGATAAAGAGAGAGATATTTAAATATATAACATAAATAGGGATAAAACAATAACTTAGTGTATCCTTATTGGGTTATCAGTTTAATCGATAACCCAATAAGCTAAAACCGATACTGAATCGTTTACCCAATAAATTTTTTTATAAAACCAATAAAAAATCATTAACCCGATAACCCAATACCAATAACCCAATAACATTTTTATCGGTTCGATTTATCGTTCGGTTCGATATTTGCACAGCCCTAATCTTAACCAGTTCTATCGACTTACCCTAAAGGGACCCTATATTCCACGACCTTACCCTCAACCTATCACCTCTCGAGTCCCCTCTTCTATTACTATGCCCTCCGCATCTCAACTTGAACCTAACACCTTGCCCCAACCCCACCCCCAACCCCCGGGACATGACCCTAATCCATCATTTACCACCCTAGCCATTAGTCAACATAAGCAACAGAACAGTTTTAAAACAGCAAACACAGTACATGTATATGCAAAGTACAAAATACAATCAAATTACAAAAATAAAAGGTACTAGACACCCAATTAACAAACAAAATATCTCACACAACTTACAGGCAGTGCAGAAACTGAATAAAGTAACTGCGCGCAAATAGTAAGAGAAGGCATGCACAAAGACCACTATCCGGCCAAGCAGCTAGATCAACACAATAGGAAATAATAAATAATAAACAATCACACCTAGCAACCAATCACCAATATAATTCCAATAAACAGGGGATAAGAAACAGAATGAAACAAGAAACAACAATAGTGCAAAGAAACCTAAGCTGTAGGCGTTAAATAAAGATCAAGGTAAAGATGTCACCGATACGCCTGCACGCTGCTAGTTTCCGGCAATTTTGGTGTCGAAAAATAGTTGTCAGAATAAAGTCGTCGAAAAAGGCTACTGATGCATCTCGGAGTTGTCACAGGAGCGTCTTCCTACTGGTGTCTAACTTTGTACCACTTGCACCTTCGTCGGAGTTGCTCCCGGCGGTGATAACAGTGACGGGACAGCCTCCAAAAAGGAGGGAAAAGGGTAGACGAAAAAGAGAATCAGGAAGGAGAGGGGAGAGAGGCAAGAGAGAGCGGAAGGGAAAAGAGTTTATCCTTACCTGTCGCCGGCGACGATGTTGTCTTTATCGGTGAACGTTCAAGGAAAATGTTGGGATTGTAACATTAGGAAGGAGAGAGGAGAGCTTTTTAGGGAGGAGAGAGAAGGTTTCCAAGAGTAAAGATACGTACAAGCTAATTAACTCATGGCCACAGGGGCAACACTAACATGAAGAATAACTTTAAAATAAAGGAAACAAATAAGGTTCACAAGCAGAATTCACTCATTCATAAATAGAAGTTGGTACTAGTACAATCATTCATAAATAATACATAAAATAATTGTCTTCAAGATCTAACACAAGGAGCAAAATATGAAAATTATAGTGGATTGATTTGAGGACAGGGATAATAGGGCTTGGGTAGAAGGAGGTTTGGGGGATAGGTACTGAAGCAACATCTCCATTCTTGAATTTTTAGCATTGTGAGCATCGAACAACTGTTTAGTGAGATCCTTCACTTCAGCATTCAGTTGTTGAACTTTACCGGTTGGTTCAACCACTTTTGCCTAGAGTTTTGCATTTTCAGTTGCAAGTTCATCAGTGGAACATGGTCCCTCAGAAGACAACCTTTGATTTAGGTGCAGTATTTCAGTATCTTTGGCAACTAACTTGATCCTTAATTCCTTTATTTCCTTTCCCAACCTTTCCTAAACAGCTAGCAACTCAGATACTTGAGACACAGATCAAGTTTTTCCCTCTATGCACTCATTCTCCACAAGAGTTGTTAGGCTAATCATTTGCTTGGTTGTTCCAACTATTCCCGTAGTTCCATAAACAAAATAATTTTCAAACTCTTTATTCAACAAATATTTATATGGCATTCCATGTTTGCCTTTTTTTTCATAAAGTACTTTATGCATATGCTTTATCATTAGAGCAGGAAGACTTATCAATTCAAACTTGCTCAAGTTTTTAATCAAAAACAGGTCAACACCAGAGGTAATTATTCTTCCACAGGACCTTGTTAATGAATTCAAGTACCGGATGATACTCACTTTTCAGAAACTTCTTTTACACTGCAGTTGTTGATATCCCTCCTACTTTTGATGCTTTAATCACGAATGTAGTGGTAGGTTGTTAATTTATCACAGTTCTCACCCTATTATAGGTATATTCAAGATCTTGCCCTATGATTCTTCATCCTTATTGATAAGCTTACCTTGCACTTGGGCCTTCAATCTTAGCTCATCTTCTAAGAATTCCATGGTATAATAAAATTCCCTTACCTCTTTTTCAAAAACCATTGGTGTTGTTCCCTCAAATAGATGCAGCCATCCTTGATGCCTAACATATTCTACCAACTTCACCATCCCAGGCTTCTCATAAATTCTAGGATCAAAAACCCTTCCTGAAAAAATTTTCTGTGTTCTCAAGTTTCCAATCCTTCTTTCTCTAGACATTTCTTTCTTTTCTTCTTCCTTTTTCTTTCTTTTGGATGCACTACTTTGATCTTCCTTTTCAACAATTTTTCTCTTCTTAGGACCAAGTCCCTCAGAGACTTTCTTTCTTTTCATAGCTATGTGTTTTTCCTGCTTACAATAGGGTTTCTAGACTTTGACATGGAGGACCTGTTCCTCTCAGCTATAAGAACATCCTTTCTTTGTTCTTTGATAGCAACAACATCCCCTGATTTCAAGTTCTCTCCTCTATCAATCTCCAAAACTTCAATATTTTCATTCTTCTTTTTCCTATTTCTCCTGAGTTTTTTCACAGTCCATTTCAGAGGCATCTCATCCTTATCTTCCTTATTCTCCTCATTTAGAGGTAACAATATATCTCTTCCCCTATTTACTTTATCATTATCACATAATTCCTATTATTCTCTATCAACTGATCTTTCTTTGGTGTGATATGCAAGTAGGCGTAAGTTCTTAGTTACCCAGTTCACAGAAGAAAAGATCAACTCTTTTTACTAGAATTTATTTACCAAATAAATGATCAAAAATAGTGTTTGAGTCTTAGGGTGTAGGAGAATTGGGTACTTGTAGTGTTTCAGAGAATTCAGCTTTTTTAGATTTTTCAAATGACATAGGAAATTGGGAGTTTTCAGGTTGAGAAATTTCTTGTTCTATTGGTGGCCTAAACCCTTGGTTTGAATTGTCTATCAGAACTTGTTGAGCATACACTTCCATGGTTTAGGAGGGTTCAATGGAGACTGACTCGATTATGGGTTTTAGATTTCTTACAGAGTTTGAAAAACTAGTAATGTCATCCATTTAATTTTGAGAAAGGGAGATGAACTAGTTTAGTTTAGGGATGATTTTAGTTTTAGGAAGATAAATTGGATTAGTTGAAGAATACTGGCAAGATGGTCTGATTTAGCAATTTTTAAGGGTGACCAATGTCATTAAAAAATGTTCCTTTTAAACTGACATGTCTGAACCTAATAAGTGAGACTCTTCATTTTGCAAAAGAATTGATAAGCTTAGAGAAAAAATATATGGCTTTTTAGACAACATTTTGTGATTACTTAAGCATCTTGTAGGTACTAACCTGTGAGATAGGATCAGGCCCCTCGCTTTTTGACTGAAATTTGTACTTATGATTTCTTCTACTATTCTCCTCCTAAGTTATTCCCATGGGTGTATACTTGTAAAGGTATGGAGCTGAGTTACACTCACATGTACTTATTTTACCAAGGATATCTGCCTCCTTATCGTAGCCATACTTGAGGAGTGACACTAATTTATATGTTAGTTCATGGCATTTTAATCAAGCTCAATTTCAATTTGCTAGTTTAGAACATGTCTGAGGACCAGGTCTCAGACTTTACTTCACTCATGTTGCCTCAAGTTTCTTCTAAGATGAATTCCTTTGGGACCAGGTCTCTTGAAATCATCTCTTTCACAATGAGACACTTTTACCTTAAAGTTTCTTGAGAGAGAATCCAGTAAGGTCTTCCAATTTGAGCTTAGAGTACATATTATTAACATACCATTCCCGACTCCAATTCTCTTGTTCATGCCTGGAATCATGATCACAAGTTGGACTTGGGAACCCATTTAAGTTTGAGTTCCCAATTGAAGGATAATGGTGTGATCAAATTCTTTTTGGACTATCTAGGCAGTGATGGCTTCCTTTTTGTCCTTTTAAGAGACTTAAATCCCTTAGAATGTACATTCTCCTACTGAATGTATTTCGTACTCCTCAATTTAGCCTTAATCTAGTACTGACATCTTTCTTTCAAATGTCCATCTATTCCACATTGAGTACACAGGAGTTCGTGTCTTTTGCTTCTAACATAATGAACGGCCTTTCCTTTAGACTTAATAGGTTGGAATTCTCCTTGATAATCCAGACCTTTACCATAATTAAAACTTTGACTAGTCAAACTAGAAAGGATTAGTGAGGAAGTAGTACATTTAATAGACTTGTTCAACTCTTCTTTCAAGCGGACTAGGTCCCTCTTAAACTCTTCATTCATGTGAAGTGCAGACATAAGGTGTTTTTAGAATCCCTTGGCCTTTTTTCAAGATCAACTTGAAGCCATGAACCTTTATTCTTCCCTTTTCTATCTACTTCACTTACCTTATTCAAACAACTAGTTAAACTCAGATTTTCAGATTTTATCTTTGTGAACAACTCTACAGTTTCAGAGATTTGGAAAGTTAAAGAACTCAACTCATGTTATTGATTCTCTACTTTCTCCTCTAATGCATTCTTCTTAGCAATTAGTTCACACACAGAGTCTATCAATACACTAGCAAGCCTCTTTATCTTCTTAGCGGAGTAATTTTCTAGATTCTCCTTGATATCACAAAGGGTCTTCCTCATCTTTTGTGTTTGCCATGAATGCAAATACGGAATCATAGATAACTGGACTATCTTCTACTGCTAGCATAGAAATATCTCTAGACTTCTCATCTTTATCAGATTCACGGGAAGAATCTCCCCATCGTTCATCACTTCTAGTCTTGAGTTAATCCTAATAATCCATCTTGTGCATTGGACAGTCCTTAATGAAATATTCAGGACTTCCACATTTTTGACACACCTCAACACTGCTTCCCTTGCTACAACTGCTTCTTATTCTTTGGAACCGACCACTTATTTTCATTGCTCTAACAATTCTATTTGGCAGATAGGCAACATCAGTCTTTTCTTTACTTGAATCATGTTTTGAAGACTTCACTGCCAGAGATTTTTCCATTTTGACTTCTTTCTTCTCTATCTCTTGCTGCTTTTTGAGCTCATGGGTTTTTAGATTTCCAATCCGTTCATCCATAGTGAGGGTCTTTAGGTTCTTTGCTTTAGTTATGACATCTACTTTGCTTTCTCAAGACTTAGGAAGAATCCCAAGAATCTTCCTCACTTTCTTGTATACTGGAATCACTTCTCCCAAGCAATGAAGCTCATTAGTGATAGAAATGAATCTTGTATGCATTTCTTGGACTATTTCTTCTTCTTTCATTGTGAAGGTTTCATACTGCATAGTTAACATATCTACTTTAAAATCCTTCACATCAGTAGTACCTTCATGTGTAGTCCTCAAGCAATCCAAGATCTCTTTGGGATTTTCACAAGCTGAGATTCTATTATATTCATCAAGCCCTATACTACAAACTAGCAATTTCTTGGCCTTGTAATTCTACTCAACTTTCTTCCTGTCTTCATTATTGAATTCCCTTCTATTCTTTATAACCATTTTTGTAATTTCTCCTTCTTTGGCTTCGCTAATAGGGACATGAGGACCATAAAGAATTATGTCTATCAGCTCACTATCCTCTGCCATGATGAAGTCAGACATCCTGGTTTTTTACTATCCATAATACTGCCAATTGAATCTTGGTGGTCTACTAGTAGATTGCTCTTCTTTTCGATTAGGTGTAGTAGTCATGCTAACCAAGACACTCTAGGTGTGAACCTTTTAGAGTGACCTATCTCTAATACCAAATATTGGAACCCTAAGGGTTGCACCACACAGTGAGGAACCAGGTCCCTCAGAGTCAATCACAGGTAAAATACAGTAAAGTAACCAGGAATCAAACGATAGTGTAGGAAGACTAAAAATACAAGATTTTAATGTGGCAACCCCCTTGCTCAAGGAAGGGAAAAACCATGGCTTGCCCTCACCAGCTTTCAAAAATTCACTATAATCAAACTATTGATTACAGTCTTTAATGAACCTAACTCTAGGTTCTTTTCGCTTGTAATAACTCTACTACAAGCTCATCTTGATAACTCTACCAAGGACCCTCTAAACTTATTAACTCTAACCAGTATCAAACTTAAACAGCTCTACCTAATAACTCTCTACTCAAAGAGAAAAAGTCCTTACTTATATCACGAGTAATCCATTTACAAATTAGAACTCACTCAAGAACAATTTCTATTTAAGCACACAGATGCAGCTAAGAACTTGAGCAATGTTAAAATGGGGTTTTCGATGCCTCTCTTCACTCTTTATATTTTCCAAAAACTATTTGATGAAAAACATTTTTTCCTTTTATAGATGAGTGATGATTAGGGCTTAAATATCATTACACCAGGCGTCCTAATCAGTACAAGAAACACCTGCAAGTTTGTTACACAAGAGGACAAAACTGTGCAGACATGCATGCCAGCTGTAATGTACCATGCACATCCAGGGACCTGATCCCTTGAAGTTAGGTGCTCATCATCAAAACTATATATAGCACTACCTTAAGAAGGTTTTAGGCTATGTTCCTTGGACTCTTCAAAAATCTTATTGGGTGTGTGTCGGATTCTTCAAAAGTAGTGTATTTATTAACGATTCGACACGGGCGCGACCATATTTTTTGAGAGCCCAAGCAACTTAGGTTTTAAGTAATTTTTATGTTAAGCGTGTGACTTGCTATATAGCTAATCCAAGTTAATCAGAGGTTTCATCTGGCATCTTTACTTAAAGCTTTACCAAATGCTTAATGTGCACCTACTAGTTGAATGTGCCATGGAGTGTTTTGCACTACTATTACATTTATCTCTTGAGTTAGGGATAGGTAGAAGTTGGTCTTTCAATGAGAACTAGTTCGTTTGTTAGGAACCAAAACAATTTTGTTAGAGATCTTGATCTGCAGTTTAATATTTTTTACCCTTCTAGTTTGGCATAAATTAAGTTGCCACATATTTGTCAGAATCTGAGCAGCAGATTAGTTAACCATTATGATGTTTTGGTTATCAATGATTGCCTATGATTTGGTCTTTCTCTATTATATAGAAGTTGCTAGTGTTCTCTCAAAGGTTGTAAAGTCAGATCTGGTTCTTGTAACATCTTGTGGCAAAAATGAATTATTTTAAAATTTGGGAAAGTGTATTTATTGTGAAAATATCTTTGCACATTGTATTTTCTCAAAGGTTGTTAATTATGTCATCTTAAGCTGTATTTTGCTCAACAAAGGGAATTTCTTGATTTACTTCTGGTGGAAATATTTATTTTGTTTTTTACCTTTTCACTTCTGCTACCACTCCAGCCTTCAATCCATTTGACTGTATTGTCATTGGAATAGGAAAGGTTCTGCCAGTGTATTCTCACTGTGAGCTTGGGAATTTTCATCCACCTTAATATGTATTCTTAGTGCCCTTTACTAATCATTCATTTATTTGTTCTTTGAAAAAAGTACACTCAGAAGTGTTCAACTTACTTTTTGATGGTTTTGCTCATCTTCCTTTTTTTATTTTTACCAGCAAACTTTTAGATTATAAGTTATGTTTTATGGGTTGAATGTTTTAGGCAAACAGTAGCTGAGAATCTTCTTGTTGGCAGCTATTGTTGTTTCTCCAACTAGGGGTGTATAGTAAGTCCTAATTCCTTTTAGTGGTAGCCCAAGATGATTGTCAGTGTGTCTATAGTTTTTGACGTGACTTTTTCTATTTTCGTTATTTCATTCTCTATACTTACTATTTTGGACTGCTTTTTCCTTAAGCTGAGGGTCTATTTGGAACAACCTCTCTACCTCTAAGGTAGGGGTAAGGTCTGAATATACTCTAACCTCCCAGACTCCACTTCATGGGATTAATATGTTGTTGTTGTATAATGGTGCTGTCGGGCCAGCTTGTGAGAACCTTTATTATTCTACTGGTACCTGCATCTTTCCACCATTACAAGTCGGGGTATATTTGCCTACCTAGCTTTTATGCTTGTTTTTGTTGGAATTTGAATATGGAGGAGTCTTCGTTGTAGTAGATTCATCCGTGTTAGGGCACACCCTAAGGTGTGCATATAGAACTGAAACTATAGTTTTAGATTTAATGTGATTTATTTGAGGTTTCTTATCTAATTGCAGGCTTAGCAGGGGCTACTACTGATGTGCACTATTATGACGTTTTAACGAATAAATGGTCTACGTAAATTGTAACAGTGACAAGCTACATATTGGTTTTTAGTGATTAGTTAGAAAATTGGTATAATGTTACCAGCTAACACCTTGTTAATTCCATCTTCTCTTGATTCCCCCTTTCTACTCAAGATGCCTTGAGTTTCCTTCTTGTTTGTAGAAAAAAGCTTCGAAATTCCATCTAAGGAGACTTGAAAAATTTTAGATGTTGTGTCTCTTTCTTTCAGTGTCTGTTATTTACTACTTTAGGCATCACATGTTTGTCTGTAAATTTAGTTTGATTATGCTGAGTTACTATCACAATTGTAAAATGCCCATGATGCTGATTTTGGCTGCGGAAATTTTAACTTTATCTAGGCCGCCAGTTCGAGTTCAACTTTATTAGAGTTGTAAAGATTAATCTAATGACAAGAAAAAACGGATTGTGTATTATTTTTTTTTAATAAAGTAAAATAGAACGGATTGTGTATTCTTTTCTCTAATTTGACAATCTTTAAAGATTCAAGGTAGGATGGATTTGGTAACGTCAACCAATCGTCCAGTTCAATTGACTTGGCACTTCTCCTCAAACACAGCTTTATTACCTCTTCTTGATGACAAAGGAACAAGCATGAATAGGTAGGATTTTGACCCTTAACTCTTTTATTGTTCTTCTTGTCTTATGTATATCAGTGAAATTAACAACAGCAACATTCCCAATATGTTTATCAGTGAGGATGTCTTATATAATATTTTGTTCTTGAAACTTATATTACACTTTGAATTTACTCTTGATTTCCTTTATTACATTGGAATGACTTGTAGCATGTATTGCTTTACTTGTTATAACATTTTTCAAAGGTCATAATATATGCATGATTCAAAATCATTATCTTGGTGAACTATTGATTCTCGGTACTTGTTTATTTAGTTTACGACATTGAGCTCATGTTTTCTCTTTTACTGTGTTAGAATATGAGTAGGAATAGCAATAACATATAAAATCCTACTTGGAAAAGGATTGTAATGTAGTGTCCTATTAGGAAAAGGATTGGAATGTATTGTTTATAAATAGGGTCTCAATGTAATAATGTAGTTACAACAATTCAATAATATTTTTCTCTTATATTTCTCACATGGTATCAGAGCTTCCACGATCTTGGTAAAGAATCAAAGAATTTCTGCTGCCGGCAGGCGGCTATAATCCATATATGCCGCCCGTCTGGCCAATGATTATGTTAGCAAAAGTTGGGTCACTGACTCACTGTGTATCTTTCTAGTGACTATTTTCTCATATCTTTGCGTAGCACCATGCATCTGTTCGGTGACTATTCATATCTGTTTTTCTTAGCACCGTACTTCTTTTCGGTGACTATTTTCTCATATCTGATTTGCGTAACACCGTGCATCTTTCCGAACTACTGTCTCATATCTGAGTTGCATAGCACCATTCATCTTTCTGGTGACTCTTCAGATTTAATTTACATAGTTCCGTACGTCTTTTCGGTGACTCCTCAGATCTTTTTTAGTAGGGTCGTGCCATTATTCTGACTCTGCCCATATAATTTCTCTTTTCCAGTAGGATCGTGCCGTCATTCCGACCCTACTCATATAATTTCTATTTTTCAATAGGGTCGTGCCATCATTCCGACCTTACACATATTTCTCTTTTTCAGTAAGGTCGTTTCATCATTCCGACCCTACCCATATTCTTTTTTTTCCCTCAAATTGTAGGCGCTTTTCAGCCATCAAATCTAATAATCCGGCGTGTGAGCATGTTTCGGCTAAGTTTCTGGTGACTTTCATGTTCAAGATCTACTCGTCTCTTGATTTCGAGATGACCTGTATATTTTATATCAGTGTTCGGCAATTTTTCAGCGACACATCGACTTTACGGCAATATTTACTACTTTTCGGATCATTTTTTTTTTAATTTGTTCCGTTTCAATTGTGGTCTCCCAGACGTCCAAAGCAGTCCTTATCAATTTTCTTGCAGATATCTTCACCAAGTCCCTCATCGATTCTCATATTAGTTACATCCGTAACAAGCTTAGTACATATGTCTTCTATGCACCATCTTGAGGAGGAGTGTTAGAATATGAGTAGGAATAGGAATAGCATATAAAATCCTATTTGAAAAAGGATTGTAATGTAGTGTCCTATTAGGAAAAGGATTAGAATGTATTATCTATAAATAGGGCCAGGGCCACAATGTAATAATGTAGTTACAACAATTCAATAATATTTTTCTCTTATATTTCTCACACACTGTATATAATTATATTAATTATATGATTTTATGAAGCGTGCAACATTTTGAAGTACAAAGGATTTGCTTGAGAATGGAAACATTAATATTTCATTCTGAAATTAAAAAGATTTTATCTACAAAATTTCAAAGAGCTATTAGCTACAAATGGACTGGCAGAAAAAACAAAATTATGGTTGCATAGGGAAAAACAAATCATATTGGCTTGAAATTTTTTCTATACTATTTGGAGGACAAGAATGAATTACTTACTCAAGAATACGTTGATGTTCTCATTTCTAATTATCTTAATCCGACTGTACGTCTAATAGTGCAAGGAGTTGTCACTCAACTACTGACAGTAAGATGAATCTGGAAGTGAACTATACAGGAAAGAAAGATCTAAAAAATAGAAGATCTAGAAGGGATTAAAATGATGTTTGTCCCCTTTCAAAGAATGATATAAGTAATATTCGCCGCTCACAGGTATACATAGAAGGTTATTCAGCATGAACTTTGTTTTACAGTGCTATCACCCTTTTGTTTTTCAGATAATTTTTTACAGCATTATCATGTTTACAAAATTTATCAAAAAATTATCATTTTCATAGAGAACTGTCAATTTATTTTATATCCTGAAATTTTCCTAACAAGTAACTTAAATATATGACTATCTTGACAAAATTTAGTTACACGTTTCATATCCTAGGGTACCTCTATTTATAGACATATTGTAGCATCTAAAGGCAAAGGATATGCTTCCAACAGTTTCGTTCATCTTCAGTAGGAATGGATGTGAGGTAGCTATCCAATATCTTGAAGATTGCAGGTTACTAGATGAGTGTAAGACAAGTGAAGTTGAACTGCCACTCAAAAGGTTCTGTATTCAATACCCCAATGTTGTGCGTGTATCTCCATTGAAAGCCTCTATCAAGGAGTGGCTTCATGATAAGTGGTAATCTTGTCACTCATTTGTACCTTATTTCTTGCACACTATGGTGATTAAATTGTCTATAAGAGACAAATCCTTCATTGAATTGCAGTAATTTCCAGTGTTTTGATCCTACAGGGAAATCTAATGAAAATGAGTTGAGACAAAGTTAGAAAGGAAGAAAAGTGAGCAGAGTCGGAACAAGGGTTGAAAGTGCAGCTCAAAAGCAGGCCCCGGTTATCTCTATCGCGACGTGTTGTGTGCGATCACGATCAGTCCAAGTCAAAAGGATGTGATCGTGACCCAACTCCCTGCAATTGCAGGAAGTCCATGCAGACCAGTGTGGTGTGATTGCAAGCCAAAATATTGCGATAGCAGAGTCGTGATCGTGAATGATCGTGATCGCAGGCATCGGGCATAATTATAAGGGCAAAGTTGGAATTTTACAAGGCCCAATCCCAAGATATAAAAGGCTAAACCCTTCACATTTCCAGCATCTAATATTGGAATTTTGAGAGCTAAGAACAATATTGAGTAAAAACACAATTTGTAAGGGTTTCTAAGAGGGATTTTGGCTTTAGATTGAAATTGAAGTTGGGATTATACTTATTTTGCTTATGATAGATGAATTGAATGCAAATTTGGGTATGTTTCTTTCCTCTAATTTCATGAGTAGCTAGACTTATCTCTTAGGGTTATGTTTGATTAGGTGGTGAATAATGTGTGGGTGTTGATTATTAGTCCAATTAATTAGTTAATTGTGATGGGTTTTGAATTGAGAATTCAACAACAACAAACTCAGTGTATTCCCACATAGTGAGGTCTGGGGAGGGTAAGATGTACGCAGTTCATACCTCTACCTCTAAAGAAGTAGAAAGGCCTGGCTCGAAACACGAAATACTACACAAATACATAGTAAAGCATGAAACAAGATGGCATAACATAAATACGACATCCACAAGTAATAGAAAATAGAGACGAGTAAAAAGATTCGTAATAAAGCATGAAACAAGGTATCATAACAAGAATAATACCCCCACCAAGTAAGTCCCTACACTAGCGACCCAAACTGACCCTAGTCTTCTGCCCTTATTCGCGTGCTCCAGATCTTCCTATCTAGGGTCATGTCCTCAGTAAGCTGTAACTGCTCCATGTCCCGCCTAATCACCTCTCCCCAGTACTTCTTCGGCCTACCCCTACCCCACCTAAAACCATCCAAAGCTAGCCTCTCACACCTACGAATCGGGGCATCCATGCCCTTCCTCATCACGTGTCCGAACCATCTCAATCGGACTTTTCGCATCTTATTCTCCATTGGAGTCGCACCAACCTTCTCTCTGATAGTCTCATTCCGAACTCTATCCCCCCTAGTCAACCCACACATCCAACGCAACATCTGCATTTTTGCCATCTTCATTTTTTGAATGTGGGAGTTCTTAACTAGCCAACACTCCGCTCTATACAACATGGACGGACGGACTGCCACCCTGTAGAATTTGCCTTTAAGCTTTGGTGACTCTTTCTTATCACACAACACCCCCAAAGCGAGCTTCCACTTCATCCATCCCGCCCCAAAACAGTACGATACATCCTCATCAATCTCATTGTTACCCTGAATCACGGACCCGAGATACTTGAAACTATCCTTCTTACATACTACCTGGGATTCCAACTTCACTACCACCTCATTCTCCAGCCTCACGTCATTAAACTTGCATTCCAAATACTCTGTCTTGCTCCTACTCAACCTGAACCCTTTAGACTCAAGAGTTTGTCTCCACACCTCTAATTTATCATTCACACCCCCCGCGTCTCATCAATCAAAACTACATCATCTGCAAAAAGCATACACCAAGGCACCTCTCCTTGAATACGCCGTGTCAACACATCCATCACCAAAGCAAACAAAAAGGGACTAAAAGTAGATCACTGATGCAATCCTGTTAAGACAGTGAAATGCTCTGAGTCTCCTCCTCCCATCATACATGTCCTTAATTGATCTGATATATGCCACCGGGACTCC
>NC_061117.1:37496574-37519497 GCF_002878395.1 Capsicum annuum
GATAACAAAAGAGGGATACAATCTTTGGGGAAAAAGGGAAATAACATGAAAAAGGATAAGTTCCCGTGCAGGGGAAATAGAAAAACTAGCTACTGGAGGCTCCTTCGTCTGTCTTTGCCTTCGTAGCTTTGTCCACTTCTCATATTGGTGACATCCATCGGCGCTCAAATTATGCCTTAGATGCAACCTCCCAAATCAATCAATTTCTTACTTAACTTGCTTCAATTCTTCTTACGAAAGTAAGAAAGTCAAGCTTTTTTCCCAACCCCAAAGGGTAATGGATTGAACTTAGACAAGCATATATTTCTCCAACACATAAGTATGATCCATCTGTGATTGACTCAGGGTCAATAGACGTAGGGCAGATTTTATAATGGGCCTAATACCCCGCTCGGGTATTGGGTCGTCATAGGCTCATGCCTAAAATAGGGTTTTGGTTTCGTTCTATCCTTGGTGTCTAGAGTGGGTTTGAACACTGGTTCTCAAGAGGACAACTTGAGTTTGAAAATGCAAACAACCATCAAACGACTCACGTGCTAATAAACTATTTGTATTTCCAACACATTTTTGGAATTAATCAATAGGGGTCGGGATACCCACGAAACCCCAAAATAGTTTAAATAATGTAGGACTATGCTATGAGATATGACAGTCAAACTTTACAGAATCAAAACATATAAACATATAAACAGCTAATCAAAAGACGAAATCAAACATTTAATTAGAACTTAGTTAAAAATCCCCAGCAGAGTCGCCATTTCTGTTTTTACGGAGAAATTTTAAATTTTAAAAGAGAGTCGCCACTTAATTTTGAAACAGAATTAAGAAACCTTTATAAATACTTTAAATGATTCAAAACAAAACAAAATCATTTTAAGTCAGAGATTCTAGATAAGTGGTTCCTATTAACGTTTTAGGAAGGTGTTAGGCACCTAAAACGTCCGCTAACTTGCGGTTATCCGCACTTTTTGAAAACTTCTTTTGACTAAATTTAGAAAATAAATTGGTTTTTGAAAAGAAATCGATTTTAGAAATATTTTGATGTTCATGCAAAACCAGTTTTTAGCGACTTAGTTAGGATTTTAACTAGGTTCGCAAGAAAACACATAAAGCAAATTAGCAAAAGTAAAAGGGAAAGGGTAGAAGCATAAGGACTTGAGACATTAGGCCCAAATCGACAGCCCTATCCTAATCTAGATATTGGGCTTTCATCCCGTCTTCCACTTGTCCTAATTCTATGTTTTTGAGCCCTTAGCTCGAGCTTGCTCCACCTGTACTAAGTACAACCTTGGCTTCGACGCCCAAATGAATAGATAAGAAAATAAATAAATAAATAAATAAATAAATAAATACGTCAATGAAGAAATGGACAAAACAATAAGCGAGATATTGAATCTCTTAGCCGCTTCAAAATGGATTATTAGCCCGTGCTTCTCTTTTTATCTCATCGCATATAATAGGCCATAATATCGATGTTTGGGCTTTATTTCAAAGCGGTTGTCATAAATATGCCAGGACCTGATGGCCCATGAAGAAAATGCTAGGGGACAGATGAGTCCATTTTGGACTCAAAGTGCACAATGCATGCAAACGAAATAAATAAGGATTAGAAATGGATAAGAACTAGTCTGTATACAAATATGCACTTTGGCAAAATATAAGCAAAAATATTGTAATAAAGTTTACCAAAGAGAAAACACTGCATCACATATAACCATTTTCAGTTAAGCAACTAAGGGAACCCAAATTTCAAAAGGGAGTCTTCATAATATAAGGCAAACAACAGAGGCATAATGATCTCAACTTTATTAAAAGGATTTAGGATAACCAAACTTGTCACTGGATTTCCAAATCAAACAAAGAAACTTATTCTATTTGCAACTTCTTTTCCTTTTATTATTATTATTATTATTATTTGAACTATATATATAGTACCTAGGCATGCCAGACAGCTGCAGGCAAGAACCTACACGCAGGTTTAGGGAGATAAGGTAATAAAACACGGGAGCATCATTCGATGATTGAAAATTGCCTTACAAAACTCTTAGAGCTCTAGGAAAATGAACCCAAAATTGAATCAAAAATACAAAAGCAAGAGGGATAGCAACTTGAATAGGTTGTTTCTGCTAGACCCTCGACTCAAAAATAAAATGATTTAGACATAAGACGGCAAGATACGATATGTTCAACACGTCCAATAACATCATAAACCAAATACCCCGAGTAATGCAACAAAAGAAATAACATCCTACTCATAACTTAAGCTATGCAACCTGCTAAAATACATAAGATTAAAGATAGGAAATTTACTCTATTCTTATTAAACAAATGGCGACATCTAGGTAAATAATGGATGGCCAAAGTAGCATATAATATAAAAAAAAAATGAATAAATAGCTAAACAACGAGTTCAAGGTTTAAGCAAAAGCTTGCAAAATCGAGGAAAGCAAAAAAAAAGCTAAAATCAGGGATCAAACGATTATAACGACAATCAGCCTAGTGTAACAAGACTCTGGATGCAAAAGATGAAAATTTCAAGCAAAAAGAAAATTCTTGATGAGGTATACGTTGATTCGTGCCACGAACTCTCAGGTTAACCACCACATCAGTTTAGTACAGTATGTTCAACAGGGTTACATTAAAATTATGACTTGAAAATTGCTTCATGGAAATGGCACAGAAACAGTCAAAATACAACCCCTGAAGCCATCATAGCCAAATGCAACAGAAAGATCCCAACCTCATTCATGACAAATACATAACTACTTCTATGGGAAAAAGAGAAAAGGTATGAAGCAGAAAGTGATGAGTTTAAAAGGAAAAAAGTATGTTCACCTCCTCTAGGGCAGCAAAACGAGGACCCGAGCTATCAGTCAAATTTGCTACCACCGGGAAACAGCCCTTCAGGAAAATTTGATTCAAATTGATAGCTTTAAAAATTTTTCTAGCTAAATCTACAGTTCGACAGTTGCCATGTTTACTCAACTAAGAAAAGACATGTACTGATTTTTACTCTAAAAATGGATTTTTCCACTTCAAAAACTTAACACCTAAATAAAAGAAAATGAACAGAAAAATCTTTTGGAAAGGAAAGAAGAAACCTCCCCCCCTTTTCTCGACCCAAAACTTCAAAACTTATAGAATATGGTGACCTCTCATTTCTCTAGTCCCCAATTTCTAAACCTCCTAAAATCCAACCCCTAGCTAGTGACTCCTATTGCCTCTTTTATAAAAGATAGAACTAGGGTATTTTTGGGATCCCCAAAAAAAAGAACCCTAGGGTTTAAGATTTGAAAATTCTTTCCCTCCCGCCATCTCGTTTTTGAACCTGCACCGTACCAAAACTTTGGATTTTTCCCACAAAATAGAATAGGTAGACCAATTGAAAAAGGGTAAAACAAATTCCATTCCAAACCAATCAAAAATGGCCAGATGTGTACGAATTCGTACCATGGTACCTGAGATTCGCGAAATATAGATGTTGGATGAGATACCTAGGGTTGATTCTAGAAGATTCAAGAGTTTTCCCGTACTATAAATGCGTGAAATACATGAGTACAGCTGGGTCGAGTCATTTTGCAGATATTTAGGTCATGTGGAATTTGATCTGTGTTGAAAGCAGGTTGGTTCGACCATGGGTTGCCATATTCGAGTGGAGAAAGGGTCGAGGTCGGGTTCATGGAGGTTTAAGGTTTGGCTTTGGTTGAGGGTTTCTCATGTTTGAAGAAGAAAAGGGGTCTTTAAAGAGTTGGGCCGGGTTGGTTTAGTATGGATTGGGCTCCTTTTAAAATGGCTAGTGGGTAGGTAATTATTGTTGTTGGGATGATGGAATTATTTAAGACATAGCCTCAATTAGGATTAGGTTTAAACTATTTAATAAATAGCCTATTGATAAAGACTTTAGTCAATCGTATTTAAACTTTGACTTAATTAAAGATTAACCGACCAATTTTATTGCAATTGTAGCCAAATCAACTTCAATTAAATCTAGTTTAATACATTGACCAAATTGAGTCAAGATTGAAAACGAATTTAGCAACTAGCTTAATCCTGAGCTTCTTTGATTTGATAAAATTAAGTAAGCATTTTTCTGAATGAGCCATTTTTGAAATAGATCATTTTCAAATCAAGATTTTAATTAGTGTGCTTAGTTTCAAAATAATTTTTAATTAAAATCCGATATTCCATAGAGTAAACATCATGTACAAATATAAATTTCAAAACTCTTATTTGGAGGAAATAAATATCTCGATTTTATTAAAAATTGAAGAAACTCAGGATTAATTTAGTCGCGGAGGGCAAAAATTAGGTGTCAACAATGTGGATGGAGCTCGTCTAACTTTAAGGGTCTAGAATTGGTCAAGGTTCATTGCATTTAACTGTCCTCATAGAGTCCCACCTTTCCCCACTGATCCTACTCCTAAGGGCGACACTCATACTCAGCCACCTCAAGTGAAGGTTACTAATGCCGAGTTCCATCACTCGATTAACCTATTGACCCAATTGGTGACATCTCAGTCACAATAGTTAGGTTTTTCTAGTGCTATTTTGGGTTTATATGAGGACACTAGAGTTGGCAAATTCATGAGATTGCATCCTTCGATATTACTGATACTAAGGTTGAGGAGGATCCTCAAGATTTCATTGATTGAGATGGAAAAGATCTTTTGATTTATGTATACTTAAGTGATTGAAGGTGTGGAGTTTACATTCTATCAATAGAAGGATATGGCATACCATTGGTACGAAGAGTGGGAATATTTAAGAGGCAAAGATGCTAGTTCTACCTTGTGGGATGATTTCTCTAGTGCATTTCTCGACCGCTTCTTTCCTAAAAAATTGAGAGAGGCAAAGGTAGAAGAATTCATTGACTTAAAATAAGAAAGAATGATAGTCAAGGAGTATGACTTGAAATTTCATCAGTTGTCTAGGTATACTCCTAAGTTGGTTTCAAGCATAAGGGCTAGAATGTGCAAGTCTACTTCTGGGTTGTCTCGTGAGTTGATTCTTAAGAGTAAAGATGAATTTTTGAACAAGGACATAGACATCTCTAGATTAGTTGTTTATATGCAGCAGCAGAGTGTAAAGTGGTCTAAGAAGAAGAGTTGGGAGAATCCTAACTCTTATTCTACAATTAGTGCTTCTTACCTAAAGTTGCTGGTGATCGATGTTTTTAGGGTGGTGATAATTCTAGGGCACAGGGTGCCCAATCTCAGGCAGTGGGGTCTAATCAGCACCATCCTACCCTATCTGCAAATTTTATGGTCAGCACCACCGTGGTCAGTGCAATAAGGGAAGGAACTAATGCTTTATGTGTTATCAAATCAGACATATACAGGGGGATTATCCCTCTAAAGTTACTTCTGGGGAAAACAAGGTTCTTGTTTCCTCTTCATCAGCTCCTGCACCAAAGGGTTCCACTTTTGGCTTCGGCACTAGCCGAAACCACCTTTATGCTCTTACTACTCGCTAGGAGTCTAAGGTGTCTTTGGAGGTTGTTATTGGTATGTTAAAACTCTTTTCACATGATGTGTACTGTTTACTTGATCCAGGTTCCACTTTCTCTTTTCTGACCCCATTTGTGGTTGTATATTTTGCTTTTAGTCCTAAGTGCATATGTGATTCTTTTTCTATTTCTACCCTTGTAGGTGACTCTGTGATTTCTAGAAGGGTCTATACGGGTTGTGTGGTATCTATTAGTAATAGAGAAACTCTGGTGGACTTAATAGAGTTAGGCATAGTTGACTTTGATATTATTTTGGGGATGGACTGGATGCACTCTTATTATGCTTCTCTAGACTGTTGGACCCATAGGTCATGTTTAAATTCCCTAATAAGCCAATGGTTGAATAGGAGAGAAGTTCCCTAGTTCTTAAAGGAGGTTCATATCATATCATAGAGCCCGAAAGTTAATATCCAAGGGTTGTCTATATCATTTAGGCTGAGTTAAAGACTCTAAATTAGAGGGCCCTTTCTTACATTCTATCCCAATGGTAAATGAGTTTCCTGAAGTCTTCCCTAATGATCTTCCTAGTGTCCCTCCCGATAGGGTGATTGATTTTGGTATCAACCTTATTTCAGACACTCGTCCTATCTCTATTCCCCCGTATAGAATGGCTCCAGCTGAGTTGAAGAAACTTAAGAAGCAGTTGAAAGACCTCTTATACAAGGGTTTTATCCATCCTAATGTGTCCCCGTAGGGTGCACCTATCTTGATCGTACATAAGAAGGATGGCTCCCTTCGTATGTGCATTGATTACCGACAGTTGAACAAGGTGACGGTAAAGAATAAGTATCCACTTTCAAGAATTGATGATCTCTTTGATCAGGGTATCATTAGTTAAAGATTAGGAAGGTGGATATCCCTAATATAGCTTTTTGCACCCGATATTGGTATTCGGAGTTCTTGGTGATGTCGTTTGGCTTGATTAATGCCCCTACGATATTTATGGACTTGATGAATAAGGTTTTCTGCCAATTTATAGACTCGTTCATGATTTTCTTTATTGATGACATCTTAGTGTACTCTAAGAGTTAGGAGGATCATGTCGTTCACTTTTGCCTTGTGTTGCATACCTTGAAAGATCAGTAGTTGTATGCTAAGTTCTCCAAATATGAGTTCTAGTTGAATGTTGTGACTTATTTGAGTTATGTTGTGTCTAGTGAGGGGATTATGGTGGATCTGTGGAAGGTTGCGGTGGTTAAAAAGTGGCCTAAACCCATGACTCCAATCGATATTCAGAGCTTCTTGGGTTTAGCCGGTTATTATAGAAGCTTTGTGGAAAGTTTCTCTTCTATTACTGCCCCATTAACCAAGTTGACTAAGAAGAAAGTGAAGTTCTTGTAGTTTGATGGTTGTGAGGGTAGTTTTGAGAAGCTGAAAGATAAGTTGACTTTAGCTCAGATCTTGACTCTAACTGAAGGCACCGAGGGTTTTATCATCTTTTGTGATGCATCCCGAGTAGGACTTTGTTGTATACTAATGCAACATGACAATATGGTTGCTTATTCCTCTAGACAGTTAAGGTTTCATAAGAAGAAATATCCAACTCATGACTTAAAGTTGTTAGCCGTGGTGTTCGCGTTAAAAATCTGGCCTCACTATTTGTATGGGGTCCATGTTGATATATTCTCTAATCATAAGACCTTGCAATATATGTTCACCCAGAAAGAGCTTAATCTCAGGCAAAGAAGGTGTCTTAAACTTCTCAAGAATTATGACATGAGCCTTCACTATCATCCAGGTAAAGCTAACGTGGATACTGATGCTCATAGTAGGTTGTCTATGAGTAGCTTGTCGTATATGGATAAGGATAAGTAGGAATTGGTGAAGGATATTCACCGTTTAGCTAGCCTTAGAGTTCGTCTCTTGGACTCTGAGGACGGTGGTGTATTTGTGCAATAGGTGGCGCAATCATCTCTTGGTTCTGAAATAAAAGAGAAATAGGTATTAGACCCTATCTTGATGAAGATCAAGAATGATGTGGGTAAGCAAAAGATGATGGCCTTTGAGATTGGTAGTGATGGTTCTTGTGGTATGAAGAGAGGTTGTGTATTCCCGATGTCGAGGGGTTGCGAGGAAGAATCTTGGTTGAGGCTCATGAATTGCAGTATATGATTCATCCCGGTCTAAAAAAGCTGTATCATAAGCTTAAGGAGATTTATAAGAGGAATAACATGAAGCGGTATATAGCCAGCTTTGTGGCTAAGAGTGTGGTGTACCCATAAGTAAAGGTGGAGCTCATGAGGCCTGATAGGCTAATCCAAGAGATTGAACTGTCAGTGTGAAAATGGGAGATAATTAATATGGATTTTGGTACTGGCCTTCCATGGTCGCAGAATCAATATGACTCTATTTGGATAATCGTGAATAGGATGACTAAGTCTGCTCACTTCTTGTCAGTGGGGAATAATTATTCTACTAAGGATTATGCAAAGTTGTTCCTTTAGAAGGTCGAAAAGTTGCATGGTATGCCTGTCTCGATTATTTTGGATTGGGGTACTCAATTCTCATCACAATTTTGGTGCTTATTTTGGCATGGTTTGGGGACTAAAGTGAACCTTAGCACTGCCTTTTACCCACAGGCGGATGGGCAAGTGGAAAGAACCATTTTGACTTAGAAAGATACATTCCGGGCTTGTGTAATAGACTTTGGTGGTAGTTGGTATGACCACATGCCTATCATTGAATTTTTCTATAACAATAGTTACTATTCTAGTATTAGTATGTCTCCTTTTGAGGCATTGTATGGTAGGACATGTAGATCCTATATTGGGTGGTTTAAGGTTGGTTAAGTGGAGATATTTGGCCTAGATTTGGTTCACCAAGCCATGGAGAATGTGAAGGTGATTTGGGATAGGCTTAGGACCGCCCAAAGTCACCAAAATCCCTATACGGATGTAAGGCGAAGAGAGTTGGAGTTTGAGGTTGGAGATTGGGTGTTCTTGAAAGTGACTCCCATAAAAGGAGTAATGTAGTTTGAAAAGAAGGTAGCGCTCAGTCCCCGATATGTTGGCCTGTACTTGGTTTTGAGAAGGGTTGGTAATGTTACATAGTAATTTACCTCTTGCATGAGTTCTATTCACCCGGTGTTCCATGTGTCCATGTTACAAAAATATGTGGTGATCTTTCGTTGGTTGTTCCCTTAGAGAACATTTATATTTTGAATTCCTTGTCCTATGAGGAGGTCCTGGTGAGGATTTTGGATCGACAAGTTCATCGGTTAAGGACAAAGAAAGTGGCTTCAGTAAAGGTTCTATAGTGGATCCAAAAGTTTGAGGAACCTACTTGGGAAGCCGAGGAGGACATGAAGTCCAAATATCTATTCCTATTCCCTATTCTAAAAAATCGTGCTTGAGGTATGTGTTATCCTTAACATCTTTGTTTCTGTCTTTGTTAAACGTAGATTGTGAATTCCTTGGTAATATATTTTCTGTCTTAAATATAAGAGTAGAGATATTTGGGGTTTAATCATACTAGTCAATGCCTTTTCCCATCATTCGAGGATGAATGATCCTAAGGGGGAGACTGAAATGCCTCGAATTTTGGTCCTTGAAAATTCCCTAAGCTTTGAGCTCACTTCCCTGTTGACGACTCATCATACGAGTCGTATGGTGTGGTTATGGGTCTAGGGACCCAATTCATAAAAAAACCAGTGTGGAATTATCTAATTTCTTCTCTGAGTACGAAGGACTCACTACGAGTCGTAAGACTATGTTACGAGTGGTAGGATTGAGTCATATATTGTCCAACGTCTAATCCTTTGGATTCTGTCTTGGATATGACTAGACCATACGAGTCGTATGGTTAGGTTACCAGTGAGATCATGGATTCGTAAGATAGACAGTGTATGGGTGTCTAACTCACTGTTTAGGATACGACTCATGGCTACGACTCATATAATGTGGTGATGAGTCGATGGGTTGACTCGTAACCAAGGACAACCTTTTTACAGTTTTTAGTTGGGGGCACTTTGGACATTTCCCACTTAAAACCCTTAAGGCCCCATGTCCCTAGAACACTTTAGGGCATTCATTCTACACTTTACAAGATCAAAACATCCTCTTTACCCTATCAACTCCTCTTAAGAAAAATTGGCTAGGGTTTCTCCAAAGTGGTCATCTAAGGGTTTAAGAGTCAATTTTTCTTCATGAATCTTCATAATTCAGGCATGTTACTCTTCCCTCATTGTTAGTTTACTAAAAACATATGTTTGAAGTATTTTTCATGAATCATTAATGGTAGTTTTGAAACCAAGGTTGAGGGGTTTGAATGCATATCATTGAATATTATTTTTTTATGGTTTAAATTATGACTATGCATGTTTTAATTATGGTTTTGAACATGTGGGTGCATAGGAATAGTGATTTAATTAAGGGGTCATAGGTTAACCCCAAGTATGATAATTTTGGCTTTGATAATGGCATGCCCTCAACCTGTTTGTGAAATTGTTAATGAGAATGATATTGTCACAAGTTGAATTGTGTTTTTGGACTAAGGCTTTGGCATTACCATGATAATGATTGATGAAGGACGTTGTAAAGGCCTTGATGGCCATATATTAATATAAATTGTAACCTTGGGGTTCGGTTGGCTATATGGGTTTGAGTCCCAAATATTGCATTAACTTGATGTTCTGTTTGGGCAACAGGTTCAAGTCCCAAATGTTGAAATTGTTGTTATGGCATAATATATGCTTGCAAGTGGGGTTAGTATGACGATAACAATGGGGTACCTATATGTATAATGGGTAAATAATATTGATTAATGTTAAATTATTTAAATTGGGCTTAAGAGTGGGGTGTGTAGTCGGGCCATGATAGTGGAGGTTCGAAGGACTAACACTGGAAATTGCGTAGCCAGTGCGGGTTTCTATATGATCGGGAGGTTCGAGTCCTCCATATATATATGAATGGGAAGTTTGAGTCCCCCATGTTGTATACAATGGTGCTCAAGTCACCTTGATTATGCCGGGAGGATCGAGTCTCCCATAAAGGCATATACGGATATAGTTATTATCTAGTTCATGCGGTTACACGAACTGGGGCCCTTCCATCTAGGGGAGAGTTGGGCCCATATAGTGATAATGCTCAAACTACACTTCTCAATAAGAATGTAAGAAATCATTGTCAATATAAAACCCAACTAGGTTAGGGTCTAATCCCATAGGGAATATGGTGTGAACATAAGTAGTTTGCAAATCAATCAACTGCTAGTTGGATGTTCCCAGAAATGGGGGGTTTTTAGTTTAACAAGTAATTGTCGGTTGCATTAATCAGTGTTTGTAATCAAGAGTTTTTGAAAAAATAGAAGTATGTTCAGTAGGGCTTCCGGTACTTGACAGATGCTAACGGTGGTTCAAGATTCTCACGGTAGCTTGGAAAACAAGTTATCTTTATCGACATTATGCTTAAATGTCTCTCGACCTACTTAAGCATTTAATTACCTAATCTTCTCAAACTTAGGGAATTTATATTCACTGCCCAGATTTTACCTCAGGTTAACCAACCTTGTTACAACGTTGATTATTAAACAGAGTATTTCCAAGTCCCTATCGATAACTCACTTCCCACTATATTTGATTTCTTTTTCAAGCAAACCAAAGCAGGTGTTATCTATTGTTTTCAACCACAGACGTTAATTAAAACCTCAGAATTATTAAGAAATCCTACCACCTTTTGAATCTTGAACACTTAGCACCTTATCAAGACCTAACCCTAGATCCCATAATTCAGGTTAAAGGAATTTAGCCACTCATAATACTAAAATCAAAACAACAAGTTGTATTCATTCTTGGAAGGTTAAACTTATCACAAGAAGAATAATAACTAGTGAATCGCAGATTAGATCACAAAGGAAAATCCCAGAATAATGATAATAATCTCTTCAAAGTATTTACTTTTTCAAGCCAAGAAATTAGAGAGAGAAAAATATCAAAAAGTATTGTCAAAACTCAATGTGCGGATCTCCTTAGAAAACCCTAAAACAAAGCTTTAAATAGTTCACCCTAATTATGGAAACAAAATAATAGAATTCAGAAATCCCTCGGATTAGGTGACGACATTTGTGATAGCCTATCAGGAGGCTAACGACTTATAACAAATGTCGTCAGCTCCTTCTTCAGCTTTGGGTCTTCTTGTTTAAGGCTGACGACAACCTTGACAACTTATCAGCTTCGTGACACCCTATCAAAAAATATCGTCAAAGCTCTGCTCAGTTCTCCTGTGCTGCCTCAGGAAGAAGACATTCTTGACAGCTTATTAGACCCTTGATGACTTATCTCAAAATGTCATCACATCTTTCAACTTAGGCCAATTCTCTATTTACTGATAACGACAACTTTGATAACTTATCACAGGGCTGACGACTTATCACAAATGTCGTCAGCCATACTTGTCTTCAGATTTCTTCAGATTTTAACTTCTTTGCTTCCATTCTTCTTGGTTCTCTATCATATCAGCTTAAACTGCAAAATCAAACATAAACCAATCAAAAAGGACAAAAGTTGCTTAAGACTTCGCAATTATTCTTAGTTAAAAGCCTCAAATATGTTAGTATTAGCTCACACATCAACACCCTCAACATAAAACAATTGCTTGTCCTCAAGCAACTCAACACAACTAAGAGAATACAAGGCACATTTGGCAGTCAATCATCCACATTATCTCAAAGCACTTTCACCATCTCCAAGGTCACTCAATCCAAGAATAATGAAGAACACCAATGAAACACATAGGAATCAAGATACGGTATCAATTCAGTTATAGCAACCATGCATAGACCATTATTACACTACCCAAACAATTCAGTAACTAGCAATATAACTAGTGTGCCCTCACAACAAAGATATCCCCCTCATCTCATATCAGGAATTATATATGTAACCATGGCGATGATCAAACACTCACTCTCAGAACGAAGTTCCAATCAGTGTATGCCAAGTACCATAAGCTTGCCCTTATATTCATTACCTAGATCTTTAGATAGGTCAGCTAGGATCACTATAGGACTTCTCGTAAGCTTGTAATATAGTCTAAAGGTTGGTATGATACTCGATGGTATTTAAAGTGAATAAGCATCTTTAAAACTACAATAACTTTTTGGGGTTTTACTCATTAGCCTTTTCTGCTCTTCTTTTTTCTTGATCACACTTATTTAGGATGGGTGCAGTCTTTTCTCAATTGCTTAATCTTTTTCACAATTTTTCTTTTTCTTGCTCTTTTCCTCTGCACCCAGCTTTTTATTCTTTTTTATGCTACCTTTCTTCATACATATTCTATACCACGTACCCCTATAATAGTCACCCTCAACTTAGGCCATTTGCCTAAGTCAAGGTGCACAGTATCTAAGGAGGACCAGGGCCAAAACAGGTTCATTGTGATTTAAATGGGAAAGTGACAGGTGTCATACAAACAAATAGGCTAATTAGGCTCAAAACAGGGATCAAGGGATATTATACACATAGGGAAGGTCATTTAGGCTTAAAGTGAGCTAAAATCAAAACGGCTTATGATCCTTTCCTAACCCCTATCCTTCAACCTAGGTAAGACTAACCGGGCAAGTTCTGGCTTCAGCATACAAAGGGAACTAATTAGTTTCTCACACACACATGGCACACATGTATATCACAAGCTACGACTTATTCAGTTCATGCAGCTGTTTAGTAATGATTATTATGTTACTAGTACTAATGCCATACAAAGATGCACAGTGGTCACACTTGAATGCAAATCACACAGTTAAAAGAGTAGAACACTTAAAGAGGTGTACAAAAATCACAAAACAATTCAACTACAAGTATTTCTCCTAATCAGCTACAAAATTTTACAACAATAATTTACTCTACACCCTCAACTTAAAATCAAAAAAAAATCTGAACTAAGGGTTAGAGTATACCTGGAATGAATCAATCCCGGGGGTCATGGGTTGTCTCCCATGCAGCGCCTGATTTAACTTCATGGCACGACTCAGGTATCTCGATTAGTTCAGACTTCATCGAGATAGATAGTAGTGATGCTTTTTATCAATTCTTTTGGACCAAGGTAAAGCTTGACTCATTGCCCATTTACCTTGAAGGTTCTGCCATCTTCATTTTCAAGTTTTACTACTCCATATGAGTAGACTTGACTAACTCTAAATGGGCCTGACCACTTGGATCTAAGCTTGCCTGGGAACAGTTTAAGTCTGGAATTAAACAGAAGGACCAAGTTACCCTTTTGGAAGTCTCATTTCTCTATCCTCCAAATATGGTACTTTTTCATCTTTTATTTATATAGATCCTCTCATTCATATGCCTTGAGATGGAATTCATCCATCTCATTCAGTTGTTCTAGTCTCATCTCTGCTGCCTCCTTCCAACTCAAATTCAGCCTTTTGAGTGCCCACAAGGCCTTGTGCTCCAGCTCTATTGGTAGGTGGAAATCTTTTCCATAGACCAGCTGAAATGGTGACATGCCAATAGGTGTCTTAAAAGCAGTTCGATATGCCCACAAGGCATCATCGAGCTTTCGAGACCAATCTTTCCGACTAGCATTCACTATTTTGGCTAGGATGGCTTTAATCTTTCAATTTGACCACTTGCCCACTAGTTTGTAGGTGATATGGAGTGGCTACCTTATGCTGTTTCACCCCATATTTTGCTAAAGCTAGTCGAAACACTTTGTTATAAAAATTAGATCCTCCAGCGCTTATAATAGTGTGAGGTAGTCCAAAGCGAGAGAAGATACTCTTTTTGAGAAAAGTAACAACTCTCTTTCCTTCATTATCAAACATGGAAAACAACTTTGACCCATTTCGATACATAGTCAACGGAAACTAAAATATACTTTATCCCATACGAGCTTACAAAAGGGCCCATGAAATCGATGCCCCATACATCAAATAATTCCACTTCAAGCATCTTAGTCCAAGGCATCTCATGTCTTTTGGAGATTGAACCTTGCCTCTGACATTGGTCACATTTTAGCACAAACTCATGGGCATCCTTGAACCATGTCGGCCAACAGTAACCACCCTGCAACACCTTCCTAGTCGTTCGGTCACCTGTATGGTGACCTCCAACTTGGAAAGCATGACATGCTTTCAATATGCATAATACTTTTATTTTTGGCTCGCATCTCCTTATAATATTATCCGCACATCGCTAAAAAAGATACAGCTCATCCCAGAATTAACGTGTCACATCATACAGGAATTTCTTTCTTTGATGGAAAGAAAGATATTCTAGGATGACCTCACTCACAACATAATTTGCATAATCAGCATACCAAGGCAATTGTTCCACAGCAGCCGCCAAGATCTCCTCATCAGGAAATGCATCATTTGTTTCCATTTCATCACTAATTTCCTGTTCACCTTCCATTCTAGACAAATGATCTGAAACCTAGTTTTCACAACCTTTTCGATCTTTGACCTCAAAGTCAAATTCTTATAGCAGCAACACCCACCTAATCAGCCTTGGTTTTGCATCCCTCTTCGCCATCAAGTACCTCAAGGCTGCATGGTCAGTATGGACTACCACTTTGGTCCTAAGCAAATGAGCCCTAAACTTATCAAAAGCATACACTAAAGCCAAAAGTTCCTGGTCAGTGACGGTGTAATTCTTTTGCGCTCTATTCAGTGCTTTGCTGGCATAATACATCAGATGAAACAATTTATCCCTCTTTTCTCCCAATACAGCTCCAAGGGCAACACCGCTTGCATCACACATGATCTCAAATGGTTTTGAAAAATCTGGTGCAATAACAATAGGGCTCTCAGCTAGCTTCTTTTTAAGGCATTTGAATGCCTTAAAGCAATTATCATCAAAAGAAAACTTCATTTCTTTCTCCAAAAGTTTACAAAGTAGACCTGAAACCTTCGAGAAGTCTTTTATAAACCTCTGATAAAATCTAGCATGTTCAAGAAAACTACTCACTCCCTTCACTAAAATAGGAGGTGCCAGTTTCTCAATAACTGTCACAATCCAAACTAGGGCCTGGCCATGATGGAACTCCAAACCATGAAGGCCCGAAATGCCCTTCTCTATCTGGTAATCATGCCCAATATTCATATAATAAAAGAAGATACGAAAACATAATCTGCTACGAAAACATGGTCAACTCTAAATTCAACATAAGTATGGAAACTGTAAATCAACTACATCTAAATAACATCTGACTCAGTATGCGAAATCTCTACTAAATGAAAATCTGACAACTGTCTTAAACTAGGACAAGGCCCCCAGTAGAACAAAACTGAATTAAGTGACATAATCTAAAAAGACAAGCCTTCTGGAATATAGAAGGCTCACCACTACACAATCTGATCAGCTGTCTGAATTATCTACTGCTTATCTGGACCCCTAGACTGAGTCTCAGAACTTGAGAGGCAGGGAAGAGGGGGGACAATACAGATATACTGGTATGCAAAGCAGATCCAAAATGATCATTTATAAACCAACATATATGAGAGCAATTTAAAATAGTTCATAAGTAGATCATATAGTAAGAATTCACATGGGCATTTTAAAGACTTTGTAAAAATCATCTCAACTCTAAGAAATCTGTGTTACTTCTGCGCTAAGTGGTATACCCTACAACTCTAAAAAATTCCATGGGATATATGGAAACTGCCATTAATTCGGCGGTGAAGCCCCCAACACAAGTGTGCCGCAAAGGTCGGAGTCTCTGAATCTACTATGCCACACCGCCGTCGCCAGCGTACAATAATAATCTACCCGTATCGATAAATACGGTTTCAGGTAAAGAGTTGCTTGAACTCATGCCTTCTTTCGGTAACCACCTAGCCCTCTTTAAGCCTCTTTTTTAAAACTCTATCAAAACATGCAGTCTCTGAAAACATACTCTGTTATGGCATAAATACATATGGTATCGTCATACCATTGACTTGCAAGTCACATCTTTGAGCCATTATTAGTCTATCATAAATCTCTATTTTCAAGACACAGGTTTTGGGACCACCATTTCAATTATTCAATTCAAAGAAACTCTTTCTCAACCCTCATGTAAGCACATGCAAGGAACTCATCTTTGTCAAGCATTTTAATAGTACAGTACAAGGTGGTCATGTCAAAGTTCTCAATTCACATGCAATTCTTTCTCTTAAACACAAAAACACATTTATATCAAGAAACACCCTCTCAACAATTTCAAATCATGCTCAAATACTATAATATTATGAAAACATCTTTCAAATCACAAAACCATAATCTTTAATTCAATACATGAGAGGGAGTTCATAATTTATGTTCTCAACGATCTTAAATCTCAAATTCCATACATATACGTATACATGTAAATCAATTTAGGGGATAGGACCACAAGGTGAAAACAATAGTAACATTAAAATATTTCGAATACGTAATTTAGAACATAGATTCCAAAACCCCTTTGAAATTCATGCATAAAAATTGAAAAACAAATCATGCTCTAATGGTTTTAAGCCCATGTAGTTTTTAGGATAAATCCCATGTACCTCTATCTAGAAATTTAAAGGATGATTCTTGATGCCCACGGCTTGGGGATTCCAAATCTTCAATTTGTTTTGAAAACCCACTGTTGAATCTTGATTTATTTGGATTATCAATATGGAACCCTAGAGAGTGTTCTTGAATACTTTTGGTGAATGTATGAGTAATATGCTCAATTAGGATTAAAATCTCATATTTGGACTGATAAGGGTGTGGGAAAATACCCAATATACCCTTAATGAGACCGGTATAAGAATATAACTGGGAACTCAATTTCATGGGCCACCGCGACGTGCCACTATCGCGGTGGCTCACTGGAAATTAATGAATGGGAATTTGGGATCCTCCATGATGCACCACTATCACGAGGTCCCACTGGAATTTTACAATTGCTAATTAAACCCTCTCAACGATGCGCTAAACACCAGAATGACGATGTTTTATGACTATCACATAAAATAGCCATAACTTCTTCACCGAGTGTCCAATTTGGATGAATCTTGTAGCAATAGAATGCTTATTTAGTAATCTACCAAATGAAAAGTTGAAATCTAAGAGATTCCACCGGAGAAAAAAGTATAAATCATTCTAGAAGCCAAGGCTTGATATTTTAGGGACAGAATTTAGCTAAAAAAACTTCGGGGTATTACAATAACTTCCACTTTTGCTCGATCAAGTTCTATCCCTTGTTTTGAAATTTTGTGGCCAAGAATGATGCCCTCCTTTACCATAAAATGGCATTATTTTTAGTTAAGCCCTAAATTAAATTCAACACATCGTTGCAAGGCTATACTCAAGTTTTCCAAACACATCTCAAATGAATCTCCCACCACAGTTAAATTATCCATGAATGCCTCTATGGTGTCCTTCACTATATCTGAGAAGATAAACATCATACACCATTGAAAAGTGGCGGGTGCATTGCATAGCCCAAATGACATCCTCTTAAATGCAAAGGTTCCATATGGACATGTGAATGTTGTCCACTCCTGATCTTCAGGAGAAATACATATTTGGTTATATCTGGAATAACCATCCAAAAAATAATACCACCCCCTTCCAGCCAATCGATCAAGTATTTGGTCTATAAAGGGCATCGGGAAGTGGTCTTTCAGAGTCCACGAATTCAGGTTGCGGTAGTCCATACAAACTCTCCACCCAGTCACAGGCCTGAGTGGAATTAACTCATTCCTTTCATTTGCAACCACAGTCATGCCCCCCTTTTTTGGGCACGCATTGAACTGGGCTCACCCATTTGCCGTCATAAATAGGGTAAACCACTCCTGCATCCAACCACTTAATAATCTCCTTCTTAACTACCTTTTTCATTGGTGGGTTAAGATCGCACTGATGCTCTATGGTTGGAATACAATCTTCTTTAAGTTGAATTTTATGTGTTCATATGCTTGGAAGAATGCCAATAATATCTGTGATAGTCCATCTTATAGCTCTCTTATGCCTCTGAAGTACTAAAATAAGTACGTTTACCTGTTTCTCAACCAAATCAGCTGCAATAATAATAGGTAGCATGTTCCCGTTGCCCAAAAACATATACCGTAAGTGCCCAGGCAGTTCTTTCAATTCCAACACTGGTGGCTCCTGAATAGATGGCTTAGTTTGCAGTATTGGTCGATTAGCAAGGTCAAGGTCTAGCTTTTTAGGAGCATAAGGATATGAACCCCTTCCTACCAAAACACAAATAGTCTCTTCATATTCTCTGATACCTTCACTATTAAAATTCATCATAACCACGGCCAAAGGTTCGACAACAAGTTGCTCAGCTATTGACACCTCTTGTTCGTTCTCATAATACACATTAACTACTGAGAACACACTCATTTCTTCCTTCTGCTTCATTGATTTACACACATCAAACTGTACCACGTCATCATTCATCCTGAATAAGAGCTCATGCACTCTCAAATCAATCAACACACTTTCGATTGCAAGGAAAGGTCGACCCAAGATTATGGGCACCTCAAAGTCCACCTCGCAATCTGTAATGAAGAAGTCTGTAGGGAATATAAAGTTGGACACCTTTACGAACACCTATCCATCATCATGAGTCGCTGTTGGTGGGTGTGGGATTTCCCAAACCCAACTTTCTATAAACAGCCAGCAGCATCAAATTCATGCTTGCTACCATATCACATAATGCCTTAGCAAAGTCCATATTCCCAATTGTGTAGGAAATAGTGAATGCGCCTGGGTCTGGTTTCTTCTGCACCAAGGTCCTTGTAGAAATAGCGCTACAATAATGAAGATTACCCTCTAATTCGTAGCTCACCGCTCTTTTCTTAGTCACAAGATCATTCATGAATTTTGTGTATCCTAGCATTTGCTCAAGTGCCTCAACCAAAGGCACATTTATTGTCAATTTCTTGAGTACTACCATGAATTTGCTGAATTTTGTATCATCAGTTTTCTTCTTTAATCGTTGAGAAAATGGAGGTGGTAGTCTTGGGATATTTTTTAGCACTACCTCCTTCTCTTTTTCTTCACTTTTCTCTGGAACATCATCAGAATTATCCAGCTTCTCAGACTCCACTAGGCCTCCTTCTTCTAGTTCATCAACAACTACCTCATCAATAACAGGTTTTCCCACAGAAGGGACAAGTAACATCTTACCACTCCTAGTGGTAATAGCCATGCATGATCCATCATTCTGTAGATTCTGGACTATATTACTTAGTAACATTTTGCTCTTCCTCTGGTTAAATGCTACGGAAAGTTGGCTCATCTATTGCTCTAACTATTTGATTGCGATAGAGTATGAGTCTACTAACTGATTGATGGATGTTAGATCGGTCTTCATAGTGGTCACACCAGAGTTGGTTGCCTCCACTCCCTTCAATAACTTATCCATCATGTCCACCATAGACATCTTTTAAGAACTTGTTGAAGCAGTATCACGATTTCTAGGAGGAACATATAGCCCGCTTCTATCATTGTTATTCCTCTAATTTCCTTGCTCCTTATCTTTATAACCAGCTTATCATAAAAGTTTTGACCTTGATTCCCTTGGCTATTGCCTCGGAAACCTTCTTGATTAGTAACATAGTTCGTCTCTTCATCTGTATCAGCATCACTTCTATTCTGAGATCCCACAACTTTTAACTTTTTAACCTTATCGGATAGCAAGTGGTTGGTCAGCAAGTCCATTTGTATTTTAAGGTGATCCATCTCTTGGTCATGCTCTTCTTCTCTTCTGTGTTGTTCTACAGTAATACTCATAGAAGTAGTAGGGATAGCTACCACAGAGTCTTTGGTATGCCATGCTCGACTCTGTTTGGTCATTTTATCCAACATCTCTGAAGCCTATGGGAATGTAAGATCAACAAATGAACCACCAGCAGTATTATCTATAATTGGCTTTGTAACGTATTTAAGAGCCTTGTACAAAGTATCTATCAAGTGTTTGTCCATGATGTTGTGGTTCGAACACTGTGTCAGCTTCTTCTTGAATCTTCCCATGTTTCATGCAAGGCTTCAGTTGGGAGCTGCCTAAAGTTGCTGATCTCGTCCCTCAACTTTACCCTCCTGGAAAGTGGAAAGAACCTTTCTATGAAAGCTCCTTCCAACTGACTCCAGTTGGTTACAGAATCGGGTGTCAGTTTGTTTAACCACAATGTTGCCTTCCCAAATAGAGACAACGGAAACAATCTCAACCGGATAGCATTATGGCCCACTCCTGGGTTATTAAAATATTTGTAGATGGTGATAAAATTCACCAGATACAGGTTCGGGTCATCCCCAGGAAGGCCACCAAACAACCCCTTCAGATTGAGAAATTGGATCATAGTACTCGTAATGTTGAAATTAGCCCCAAGTGCTAACGGTGGAGGAATAATTTCACCCGTTGCACCTGCCCCATCCATGCCATTATCATCATTATTGGGATCATACTGGACCAGCTGGTACTCTTGTCTTTCTCGAAACAGACAGCTCCGGTTAACATTATGCCACACTGGTGCAGCTATATGCTCTAGACGCCTTCGGTTACCATGATTCAACAACTTGTCTTCTCCCAAATCTTCATCCTCAGGGTTTGGATGTTTTGATTGTTTCCCGACATTTTGCACGTTCACCTGAGCTCAAGCTAAGGCTACCAGTCTGTCAGCCTCTTGTTGTTCTGCCATTCTTTCAATTTATTGCGGTTCAGGATTAGGTGGTAATAATGGTTCACCAGAACTTCTAGTTCTTGGCAGACACTATAAAGATCCTTCAAATAAACAAAAACAACAAATAAACATAAAACTAGGACACTTGACTAACAGTCAATTTGCGCACACAAACTTCAGTTTACAACCGAATTCCCTGGTAACAGCGCCATTTTTGATAATGCTCAAACTACATCTCTCAATGAGAATGTAGGCTACCATTGTCAATATAAAACCCATCTAGGTTGGGGTCAAATCCCACAAGGAATATGGTGCGAATGTAAGTCATTTGCAAATCAATCAACTGATTGTTGGATGTTCCCAAAAATGGGGGGTTTTTAGTTTAAAAAGTAATTATCGATTGCTTTAATCAGTGTTCGTAATCAAGAGTTTCTGAAAAAATAGAATTATGTTTACTAGGGCTTCTGGTACTTGACAGATGCTAACAATGGTTCAAGATTCTCACGGTAGGTAGGACACCAAGTTATCTTTATCGACATTATGCTTAAATGTCTCTCGACCTACTTAACCATTTAATTACCTAATCCTCTCGGACTTAGGGAATTTATATTGACTGCCCAGATTTTACTCAGGTTAACCAACCTTGTTACAGCGCTGATTATTAAATGGAGTATTTCCAAGTCCCTGTCGATAACTCACTTCCCACTATATTTGATTTCTTTCTCAAGCAAACCAAAGTAGGTGTTATTTATTATTTGTAACCAACAGGCGTTAATTAAAACCTCAGAATTATTAAGAATTCCTACCACCTTTTAAATCTTGAACACTTAGCACCTTATCAAGATCTAACCCTAGATCCCATAATTCAGGTTAAAGAAATTTAGCCACTCATAATACTAAAATCAAAACAACAATTTGTATTCATGCTTGGAAGGTTAAACTTACCATAAGAAGAATAATAACTTGTGAATCGCAGATTAGATCACAAAGGAAATTCCAGAATAATAATAATAATCTCTTCAAAGTATTTACTTTTTCAAGCCAAGAAATTAGAGAGAGAAAAATATCAAAAAGTATTGTCAAAACTCAATGTATGGATCTCCTTAGAAAACCCTAAAACAAAGCTTTAAATAGTTCACCCTAATTATGGAAACAAAATAATAGAATTCAAAAACCCCTCAAATTAGGTGACGACATTTGTGATAGCCTATCAGGAGGCTGACGACTTATCACAAATGTCGTCAGCTCCTTCTTCAAACTTGGCTCTTCCTGTTTAAGGCTGATGACAAACTTGACAACTTATCAGCTTCGTGACGGCCTATTAAAAAATATCGTTAAAGCTCTGCTTCAGTTCTCCTGTGCTTCCTCAGGCTGACGACACTCTTGACAGCTTAACAGACCCGTGATGACTTATCACAAAATATCATCACATCTTTCAACTTAGGCCAATTCTCTATTTACTATTGACAACAACTTTGATAAATTATCACGGGGCTGACGACTTATAACAAATGTCGTCAGCCATACTTGTCTTCAGATTTCTTTAGATTTCATCTTCCTTGCTTCCATTCTTATTTGTTCTCTATCATATCAGCTTAAACTGTAAAATCAAACATAAATCAATAATCAAACATATACCAATCAAAAAAGACAAAAGTTGCTTAAGACTTCGCAATTATTCTTAGTTAAAAGCCTCAAATATGTTAGCATTAGCTCACACATCATATAGCTTGTGGGTGCCTTGTTATATGATGATTATGCTACACAACCCAGGTTAAAGTTTATGAAGTTCATGCTGCGCCTTGCTCCCTACCCCATCATGTGGTATTATA
>NC_061117.1:37522497-37563185 GCF_002878395.1 Capsicum annuum
GAAGTTCATGCTGCGCCTTGCTCCCTACCCCATCATGTGGTATTATATACGTATATATATTTGATATGATATTATACATTGAATGATGTATTGGTTTTGAATTATTATTATGGAATTATTTTGTTTCTCTATCCTTGAGTTACATGTTAGTGCTCCAACCGCTAACTGTCATCAGATGTTGTATCCCAACACGATGCAGAAACTGGTAATACTTCTACATATTTTACTCTGTGACTTGGATTTAGGATCAGCTAGCGAGTCAGATTGAAGTGGTGAGCTTTTATCCTTCGAAAGACCCCAGCTCATATTATAGTTCTTTTTTAGGTTTTAACTATCTTTTGGATATTGGTTTAGGCTATTTTCGAGGGCATGTCCCAATATTTTTTTGACCTTTAATTTGTAGAGGCATTGTTAGATTACTGTGGACTTGGCTGGTTTGGTTGATTGTTAGGTGATGAATGGTTGTTCGATTACTGGTGGATGGTATAGACACTTAATGAATTGTTATTAGTTCTTATCATATGTCTTCTTGTTATATTTTTGTAATTCATCCGACATTTAGGACATTGTGTTGGTTTGATTAGGTGAAGGGGGTGATCTCTGGTCCATGTGGGACTTGAAATACTAGTCACGGCCAAGCCCTGGTTCGGATCATGATAATGTTGTTCCAACAGATAACCCATCTGTCGTAACAGATTAGTGATCGGATGAACACAATCTAGTTTAATGATTTATATTGTGTTCTTCCAAAAGATCTGTTGCAATAGATAGTCCATATGTTGTAAGAACACACTCCAGTTAAAAATAATAATATTTACATTCACAACAATGAGTCAAATTATCAAAAGTCCATAATAAACAACAACTCAAGTTTTACTATAACAATGATCATGGTGGATAGCGATCCAGGCATGTAGTTCTTTTGTGGCCAGCATTCTTACATATGGAGCACTTGTTTTTTCATAAAAGAAATGATTCTCTGAATCTACGCCTATTCTCATATCGCCATCTTTTTTTGATAGTTCTTGGTTTAATATATGGATGAGTTATTAATCTCTCCAAATCTCTATAGGAACAACCCAAGATTCTTCAGGAGGCATCGGATTAATATACTTACTCTATGTCATTATATATTTTTCCATCCAATAATATGGAGATGAGAACTTATAAATTTTAGTTCCATACTGTGCACCATATTCATCTCAAAATTCTGCCATAGCATATGAATAGGGTATTTTGTCTAAGTCAAAAACTCTACATGTATAAGATCTTATTTGAAGATTGACCGTGGAAACATCACTATGATTGTCGACACCGAACTTGCAATCTATTATTTGATGAGCAAATAACCTATTCCCCAAACAGATGTTAGTTGATATTTGTTTTTTCGCTTCTAGAACAAATATGTTTCTTGCGTTCGCGAACTGCATACTCCTTTCCTGAAATTATCACTATGAGAAATTGCCTTTCAATGCTAAGCAATGAATCCACTGATTCAACTATTTTGATGTCAAAATATTATACCTATACAAAAAATTACTTAGTACGACATCATACAGTATTACAAACATATAACTCAAACAAAATATTAAATTTATAACAATGTACTGATTTACTGGACAAAATGCCCGACTCTATCTCTTGAAACCAATATGTTCAAGATGTTGTGTTGCATTGGGTGAGATATCTCTTATTTGATTAAAATGGTGAAATACAACATATGCTTTAGCTGCTCTATAAAAAAGAGTCATAACCCTTTCGTTGTGAAAGTTATTTTAAATATTATCTCCAAGATGCCTTATGCAACAACCAAAGTGAGTAGAAGTATAGAAAATTGAACCCATCTTTTGGATACTTGGATGCCTATCCAAAATAATACACAACTCTTTGGTATCTTCTACACAGCTTTGCATTTTTAAAAAAAAAATATCTATACGAGGCATCACATTCCCTGTCCGCTACACAAAAAGAAACAGGAAAGATGTGACTCTCCGCATCATGTGCCACCCCCACCAGTAAAACTTGTAATATCCTGTATTTCCCTAGCTTAAATTAACTCACATTCCATGAGTTATCCAATATAAAATTTTTGAAATAATCAGTATTTTTTCAGTTTAGAGCCTACCAATATGTAGAAAATTTAGTTAGCTTTCCAACGATATAAAATTCGCTCAAATTCGATACTCGGGCGAAAAGTTAGAGGTATTTTTGAAAAACAGTGTGCCAACAAGCACTTCAATGCATCGCGGAGCATTACCAAATGGAAATTGTCAAATCCAGTGAGCCTCCACGATCATGAGGCATCATGCCAAGGATTAATTTTACAATTGTCCTTTTCCAGTGTTCCAATGCGATCCCACCGCATCGCGGTGATCTTTCAGGTCGCACCCAGTGTGGCAACACGATACCACCGCATCGCGCCACCATGCATTTTCTGAGTTGTTAAATTTCTAGTGACACGGTGTGATAGCGTCGCATCGTACCGGGGGTCCAGGTCGGGTTTTTCCCGTGATGATTTTTAAGTCATTCCCAAGGGTAAGTGGGTATTTTTCCACAGCCCTAATTAGTCTAATCACAAAATTAAACTTCTAAATAACCCATTATCTCGTCATTTATTTACTCTATTCAAAGATTAAGTCATTCTCTCTCAAAAGGAGTAAAACCCTAGCTCTAATAAATCAAATCCAATCTCAAGAATTTCTCCAAGAAATCCAAGAAATTATCAATTCAGGTATGTTAGGTGTTCATCTATGGGTTTCTTTCACCCATAGAGTCCACGAATCCATTTTTAAAACTAAATAATGTTGATTTATGAATTACATGCATGAAATTGAATTGAATTCATGTTCATGTTATTGTTGGGTCTCAGTCCATTATATGATCTTCATGATAAACCCCTTCAATTTGCAAGTTGATTGATGTAGCCATAATAATTATATGTGTTGGTTATTGTATAACCTAAGCATGCTCTCTATGTGTTTAATAAAATTCCTATGTGAATTAAATAGTGTCATTATAACATGATAGCATGTATTCCCCATTTATGTACAAGTTAATGCTTTACAAGTGTTTGATAAAATGACTCTATGGATGAATTATGTTCAAGTGAACACTATTATGTTATTAAAGATTATGCTATGCCTTTATTTTATGTTATCGAGTCCTGGGGGTATTTAATACCTGATAATTCAGCTGTTTACATAGAGCCAGTGTCAATAACAAAATAGTATCAATCATGTCACGATCAGTAGAATCTAGTCAGTCACAAAACTCAGTAGAACTTAGTTAGTTACAAAACTCAGGAAAACTCAGTAAACTCAGTATCAGTCTAGTTCAGTTCATTATACTCAGTTTAGTATCTTTCAATTGGGAGTAGGATTTAACACCGAGTGAACCCAAGGATGGGGGCTTACCTGCCAGTAGAAGGTGTGATCCTTAGAAGTAATCCTTGCATTCCATAACTACATAGCCAGCTTAGGTTGATACATCAACCTTCCAGTTGAGGGTTGATGAGGTGCTTTACCTGCTAGTAGAGGGTACCACTATTCTCATTTGGGGCACCAGCCAGTAGAGGGTGACTCTTCAATGTCTTTACCTATGACATGGTACTGACACCCCTCCAACTGGGGTCATAAGTTGGACCCCTAATTATTTATCTTATTTAGGGCATGTCGGTTAGATGATTACCTCCTACAGCTTCATTTTCAATCTTCAGAATAGAACTCAGTTTAGTTCTATAGAATCAGGATTGTCCGATACAGTAAATCAGTATTAGTTACTTAGTTATCAGTAACTTCAGATATCAGTTACTCAGTATCAGAACTCAGGACTTAGTTTCTGATAAGCTCAGTCACTATATTTATTTATATGTACAGTAGTGCATACTCAGTATTTACAGAACTATCAGTTATCCATGTACTCTCATGTTCAATTACTTAATTTCATTTAGTTAGTTATTGTTCATGCTTGTGAACCCTTGCATTCAGCCTTACCTCATCTAGCATACCGGTATATTCCAAATACTAATGCATACTCTTTTTTTGTGCTATGATGTCTCATATCATAGGTTCGGACACTCAGGTTCGTGGCCGCGCATATACAGATCCAGTAATTAATAACAATTTTAGTAGTGAGTCCCCATCTATCGACGGTATGTTTTTTTTATTTTAGTATTTTAGTACCTGGAGTATAGTTGGGGGCTTATCCCATCAACTCTATTTTCAGATAGTTCAGTTAGAGGCTTTTCAGACTAGACTTTTAGACATATTCAATTTTGCAAATTATTAGTTCAGTAATATACTTTATCAGTATTTCAGATGTTTTGAACCTTATGGTATTTCAGCGTATTTTTTATATTTATTATAGTATTATTATTCAGTGCTTACAGCAGATATCAGTCATGGGTTAGCTTGTGGTCCTTCAGGGTTGTAAGCACTATGTAGCGTCCAAGGTACAGACTTAGGGAGTTACAAAATTGGTATCAGAGCCTAAGGTTCAACAGAGTCCTAGGGAGTCTAAAATCCACATCAAGTAGAGTCTTGTGCATGGGTGTATAGCGCGCCACACTTATGGACACGAGGTTATGAGATGTTTTAGGAAAAGTTTCCCTTCTTTCTGTATTCGCATCATGCGAGTGAGCATGATCTCAAGTTAATCTCTCAGTCAATCCATTTATTTCTTTCATTTACAAAATATGCCTCCCAAAAAGACTAACAAAAAGAGAACCCAAAATCAGTTAGCACCTCAACCCATTCAAGCAGATCCCCTGAACGACCATGTCTCCTATGCAGAATTCAGAGTTTTGTTCACTACTTTAGCCAATTCCGTAGCATATCAGAATAAATGGCCAGCTACTGTTCAGGCAAAATTAGTGGCCAGTACTACTATTGCCAAGATTTGGGACTTCACCCGAATGAATCCTCCCCTATTCTCAGGATTTAAGTCAGAAAAAGATCCACATGAGTTCCTCGATCGGGTTCAAAAAGACATATATATTATGGGAGTGACTTCCCATGAGAGTGCTGAGTTAGATACCTATCAGCTACAAGATATAGCTCATACGTGGTTTAAGCAGTGGAAGTTAGACAAGGGCATAGATGCAGATCCCATAGAGTGGAAAGAGTTTGCTACTGCTTTCCTAGAGAGATTCTTTCCCTTAGAGCTGAGAGAAGACAAGGTGTTAAGATTTTATCTATCTCAGGAAGGGCAGTATGAATGTGAAAGAGTATCCCCTCAAGTTTACTCAGTTAGCTAGGTATGCTCCCCATGTAGTAGCAGACAATAGGTCTAGAATAAGCAAGTTTGTGTCTGGGGTGTCAGATAGTGTGGTTAAGGAGTACAGAACTATGATATTGATTAAGGAGATGGACATATCTAGGATCATGGTCCATGCTCAGCAGATAGAAGAGGATAAGAATACAGAGAGAGAGAGGTAGAACAAGAGAGCTAGAATAGGTAGTTTTAATTTTACTCAGCCTAAGTTAGAGAGCGATAACCATTCCCAGTTTCTCCCAAAATATTTAGTTTTAGCTTTGTCCTCAGTCAGTACTCCTGTACCTAAGTTCAGAAATGGTAGCAAAGATAGGGCGCCAGGCTTTAAATCTTAAGGTAGTGTCAGCAGTTCTTGAACAAATCCTCTTTGTCAGACATGTGGCAGAAACCATCAGGGCTGCAGAGCTAGCAGTGATATTATTTTGGGTGTGGAAAATCAGGACATAGAGTCATAGATTGTCCTAAGTCAGGTTCTCAGGGTTAGTATAATCGTCCTTCAGCTCAGTCAGGTCTCTTGAATTAGCAGGGTGCCGCTTTTAGTTCCACCAGTGGGCAACGTCTAAATAGGCTTTATGCACTTCAGTACATATTTGATTAGGAAAATTTTCCTGATGTGGTCACTGATACGTTATAGATCTTCCATTTATATGTTTATGCCTTTCTAGATCTAGGAGCTTCTTTATATTTCGTAAATCCTTATATAGCTTTTAACTTTTGAGTCAGTCCAGAAATCCTAGCAGAGCCTTTCTAAGTTTCTACCTTAGTAGGTAAATCTATCATAGCCCGATGGGTATACAGGAACTGTCCAGTTATAATATCTTAGAAAGTTACTTCAGTAGACCTAGTAGAGCTAGAGATGGCGGATTTTGATGTCATTCTTGGCATAGATTGGATCCATTCATGCTATGCCTCAGTTGATTGTAGAAATAGAATTGTTCATTTTCAATTTCCAAATAAACTAGTCCTTGAATGGAGATGTAGTACTACAACGCTTAAGGGTCAGTTGATCTCATACCTTAGAACGAGAAATATGATATCCAAGGGATATGTCTATCATCTTGTAAGAGTCAAAATCTCTAACTTAGAAACTCCAACTCTTGAGTCAGTTCCAGTAGTAAATGAATTCTCAGATGTGTTTCCCAAAGATCTTCCTGTAGTTCCTCCCATTAGGGAAATAGACTTTGGAATAGACCTTCTTCCAGACACTCAGCCTATATCTATTCTGCCATACAGAATGGCACCAACAAAACTCAGAGATTTAAAAGAACAATTGACGGATCTCCTAAATAAGGGATTCATCAGACCCAGTATTTTCCTGTGGGGCGCACCAGTCTTATTCATGCGTAAGAAAGATGGTTCTCCTAGAATGTGCATAGACTACCATCAGTTGAACAAAGTCATAGTAACGAATAAATATCCACTTCCTAGAATAGGTGACTTATTCAACCAACTTCAGGGTTCTAGATACTTTTCAAAGATAGACCTCAGATCAGGCTATCATCAGCTCAGATTTAGAGAATGTGACATTCTAAAAATAGCTTTCAAAACTCGGTATGGTCACTTCAAATTTCTAGTCATGTCCTTTGGTCGTACAAATGCCCCATCAACTTTCATGGACTTAATGAATTGTGTGTTCAAGTAATACTTGGATATGTTCATTATAGTCTTCATCGATGACATTCTTGTCTATTCTTGAAGCGAGAATGATCACGCAGATACCTCAAAATTGTACTTCAGACTCTCAAATTTCATCAGTTGTTCTCCAAATTCAGTAAGTGGAAATTTTGGCTAAGTTCAGTAGCATTTCTTGATCATATTATTTCCAGTGATGGCATTAGAGTTGATCCTCAAAAGATCAAGGTGGTCAGAAACTAGCCCAGACCTATCTCTCGATCAAATATTCAGAGTTTCTTAGGTTTAGCTGGCTATTTCCATCGATTTTTTGAAGGGTTTTCATCTATTTCATCCCCCATGTCCAGATTGACTTAGAGAAAAGTCTAGTTTCAGTGGTCAGATTCTTGCGAGAAGAGTTTTCATGAGTTGAAGGCTTGACTCACCTCAACCCCAGTTTTGACTCTACCAGATGGTTCAGATGGGTTTGTTATGTACTATGATACATCCAGAGTAGGTTTGGGTTGTGTCCTCATGCAGAGAGGTAAGGTCATAGCCTATTCCTCCAGACAACTTAAGCCCCATAAGAAAAATTACCTGACTCATGATCTAGAGTTAGCAGCTGTAGTATTTGCCTTACAGATTTGGAGGCATTACTTGTATGGGGCGCATGTTGATGTGTTCACAGATCACAAAAGCCTTTAGTATGTATTCTCTAAGAAAGATTTGAATTTGCGTCAAAGAAAGTGGTTAAAGTTGTTAAAAGATTATGAGATAAGTGTTCTGTATCACCTGGGCAAGGCCAACATAGTGGCTGATGCTCTCAGTAGATTGTCTATGGGTAGTGTTGCTCATGTTGAGAATGATTAGAATAAGTTAGTTCAGGAAGTTCATCAGCTTCCCCGACTAGGTTTCCGCTTAGTAGATTAAGTAAAGGGTAATGTGTGGGTGCAGAATAGTTTAGAATTATCTCTAGTCTCTGAAGTTAAAGAAAAGTAAGAAAGAGATCCCAGTCTTGTTACGTTGAAAGAGTCAGTCAGAGATCAGATAGTAGAGGTTTTCTCCCATGGGAGAGATGGTGTATTGCGTTGCAAGGGTTGTTTATACGTTCCAGGTGTAGATGACTTGAGGCAATGAATTCTTGCAGAAGCACATGGTGTGTGATACTCTATTCATCCAGGGGCCACTAAGATATACCGTAATTTGCAGGAGATCTATTGGTGGAGTGGGATGAAGAGGGATATTGTAAGTTTGTAGCTAAGTGATCTACGTGTCAGCAGGTTAAGATTGAGCACCAGAGGACTAGTGGGTCCATGCAGGAGTTTAGTATTCCCACATGGAAATGGTAAGAAATGAACATGGACTTTGTGATGGGTTTGCCTCGTACTCGTCATCAATATGATTCTATTTGGGTTATCATAGAAATTATGACCAAATTAGTTTATTTCTTTCCAGTTCATACTTCCTATTCAGCCGAGGAATACATCAAACTCTATATCAGAGAGTTGGTCAAGTTATACAGAGTCCCAGTATCCATCATCTCAGATAGAGGTACCCAGTTTACCTCTTATTTTTGGAAAGCATTCCAAAAGGGTCTTGGTACCTGAGTTTACCTCAGTACAGCTTTCCACCCTCATACAGATGGTCAAGAAGAAAGGACCATTTAGACTCTCGAAGATATGCTAAGAGTCTGCATTATTGATTTTAAGGGTAGTTGGGATGACCACTTGTCTTTGATCGAATTCGCATACAATAACAGTTATCACTCTAGTATTCAAATGGCTCCATTTGAGGCTCTCTATGTTCGGAGATGTAGATCTCTAATTGGTTGGTTTGAGGTAGGTGAGATCGCAGTAGTAGGGCCTGACTTAGTGTTTAATGCCTTAAAGAATATTCAACTGATCTGAGAAAGGCTTAGGGCTGCCCAGAGCTGACAGAAATCGTATGAAGATGTGAGAAGAAATGATCTCGTGTTTAAGATCAGTGATTTTTAGTTCTTGAAAATCTCTCCCATGAAGGGAGTAAAGAGGTTCGGCAATAAGGGAAAGCTCAGTCCCCTATATGTCGGTCCTTACAGAATTCTCAGTCATTTCGAAAAGGTAGCTTACGAGATCCATTTGCCTTTAGATCTAGCTACAGTACACCCAGTATTCCACGTCTCCTTGCTAAAGAAATGCATTGGTTACCCAACAGTCATAGTTCCCTTAGAGGGCATAGATATTCTAAACGATCTCTCTTTTGAAGAGGTTCTAGTCCAAATCCTCAATCGTCAGATTTGCAGACTGAGGAATAAAGAAGTTCCCTTGGTCAAAGTTCTTTGGCGGAATCAGTCCTTTGAGAGAAATAATTGGGAAGCAAAAGCAGATATGAAGACCAAGTATCCTCACCTCTTCTCCACAAACTCAGAATCAGTTCAAGGTAACAGTCTTCCTTGGATTTAGTCAGTTCCATATTCAGTTACAGTTATAATCTTAGTATAAGTTACCGTTGCATATTCAGTCATGTATTCATGAATTAATTTAGTCATGCACTCATTCATCAGATATGCATGTTCAGTATGAAAATTCAGCTTATCAGTAACTTCAATCATGTATTCATGCATTAGATATGCATGTTCAGTATGAGAACTCAGCTTGTTAGTAGTTCAGTCATGTAGTCATGTTTCAGTGTGCATGTTGAATGTGTAAACTTAGTTTATAAGTGTTTCTCAGCTTAATCAGTCTCATTCGAGGACGAATGTTCCCAAGGAGGAGATATTGTAATGCCCCATATTTTCCTAGCTTAAATTAACTCTTAGTCCATAAGTTATCCAATATAAAATTTTTGGATTACTTAGTAAAGTAGTGTGCCAACTGGCACTTCAGCGCATCGCGGAGCATGACCAAATGGCAATTGTCAAATCCAGTGAGCCTCCGCAATCATGGCACATCGCGCCAAGGCTCAATTTCAAAATTATCTTTTTCCAGTGTTCCACATGATCCCACCATGTCACGGTGAACTTTTCAAGTCGCACCCAGTGTGGCAACGCTATACCACCATAGCGCACCACCATACATTTTTCCAGTGACACATAGCGTCGCATCATGTCAGGGGTCCAGGTTGGGTTTTTTCAGTGACAACTTTTAAGTCATTCCCAAGGGTAAATGAGTATTTTTCCATGGCCCTAGTTAGTCTAATCATGAAATTAAACCCCTAAATAACCCATTATCTCATCATTTATTCACTTTATTCAAAGATTAAGTCATTTTCTCTCAAAAGGGGCAAAACACTAACTCTAAGAAATCAAAGCCAATCTCAAGAATTTCTCCAAAAACTCCAAGAAATTATGAATTTAGGTATGTTAGGTGTTCATCTATGGGTTCCTTTCACCCATAGAGTCCACGAATCCATTTTTAAAACTACAAGAATATTGATTTATGAATTACATACTTGAAATTGAATTGAATTCATGTTCATGTTATTGTTGGGTCTCAGTCCATGATTAAATTACAAGATTTCATGAAATTAATCATTATATGTGTTGAATTATATGATCTTAATAATAAACCCCTTCAATTTGCAAGTTGATTGACGTAGCCAGGATAATTATATATGTTTGGTTATTGTATAACCTAAGCATGCTCCCCATGTGTTTGATAAAATGCCTGTGTGAATGAAATAGTGCCATTTTATCATGATAGCATATATTCCCCATTCATGTACAAGTTAATGCTTTACAAGTGTTTGATAAAATGACTCTATGGATGAATTATGATCAAGTGAACACTACTATGCTATTTAAAATTATGCTATGCCTTTTTTCAAGCTATCGAATCCTGAGGGTGTTTAATACCTGACTATTTAGTTGTTTACCTAGAGCTAGTGTCAGTTATAGAATAGTATCAGTTGTGTCATGATCAGTAGAATGCAGTTAGTCATAGAACTCAGTAGAACTCAGTCAGTTACAAAACTCTGGAAAACTCAGTAAACTCAGTATTAGTCTAGTCCAGTTCAGTATACTCAGTTCAGTATCTTTCAGTCAGGAGTAGGATTTAGCATCGAGTGAACCTAAGGATGGGAGCTCACTTGCCAGTAGAGGGTGTGATACTTAGAAGCAATCCTTGCATTCCAGAAATATGTAGCCAGTGTAGGTTGAGACATCAACCTGCTATTTGAGGGTTAATGAGGTGTTTTACTTGCTAGTAGAGGGTACCACCGTTATCGTTTAGGGCACCTTCCAGTAGAGGGTGACTCTTTAGTGTCTTTACCCGTGGCATGGTACTGCCACCCTTCCAACTGGGGTGACAGGTTGGACCCCAACTCAGTTATCTTATTTGGGGCATATCAGTTAGATGATGACCTCCCACAATTTCAGTTTTAGTCTCCAGAATAGAACTCAGCAGAATCAGGACTGTTAGATACAATCAATCAGTATCAATAACTCAGTTATCAGTAACTTCAGATATCAGTTACCTAATATCAGAACTCAGGACTTAGCTTCTGACAAGCTCAGTCACAGTATTATTTTATATGCACAGTAGTGCATACTCAGTATTTACAGCAGTATCAGTTATCCATGTACTCTCATGTTCAGTTAGTTATTGTTCATCCATGTGAACAGTTGCATTCAGCCTTACCTCATCTAGTATACTAGTATATTCCACGTACTGACGCATACTCTTTCTTTGTGCTATGATATCTCATATCATAGGTTCGGACGCTCAGGTTCCTAACCGCACATATATAGATCTAGTTATCAGAAATAGTTTTAGTAGTGAGTCCTCATATATCGATGGCATGTTTTTTATTATTTTAGTATTTCAGTTTATCGGTATTTCAGTTGCTGGAGTACAGTTGGGGGCTTGTCACATAAACTCCATTTTCAGACAGTTAAATTAGAGGCTTTTCAGACTAGACTTTTAGACAGTATTCAGTTTTATAGATTATTATTTCAGTAATATACTTTGTCAGTATGTCAGATGTTTTGAACCTTATGGCATTTCAGCCTATTTTCCGTATTTATTACAGTATTATTATTCAGTGCTCAGAACAGATATCAGTCATGGGTTAGCTTGTGGTTCTTCGGGGTCATAAGCACCGTGTAGCATCTGAGGTACAGACTCGGTGCATTACAAAACTCCTCCGTACTTTCTCCTCATAAAAGTCCCATCAATGGCTATGACTTTTCTTAATTGTTAAAAACCAAGAACTAAGCACCATAGGATACAAAAAAGAACTTGAACCTTCCATTTTCATCAACATGCAATGTCGTCTTACTTTTAGGATTTATGGACTCAAGCATGTAATGGTAGGCATCGAGGAATGCATACTCGTGCTCGTGTGTCCCCCTAACCAAGTCTTTGGCAAAACTCATGGTTGTATATATCTTCCTGAGCATAACATCCAATTTTGTAAGGAGTTGGTTGTCCATATCACTTATAGAAGAACCTTTGCCATTGGGAAATCTAATTTGAAAATATTGACCGAGGACCTTTATCGTGGTGTAAAGATTGTAGATTTTAATATTCTTCGAACAACATGTGTGATACTTTTCATAAATATTAATGATGAATATTTCAGAACTTAAGTACTTCACAGTCCTCAGCCATCACTTGCAGTTTGAATTGGCATATATAAAGGAAAAGACTTTGCTCGAATTAATCACCTTCTTTAGTCTAAAATCTTTTTTCAAGCAAGCAATAAACAAAGAAGTAGATAGTTCTATCTTATTCTTGAATTACATTTTCTTGTAAAAGACAGTCTCATCATCTTGATGATTGCTCGACTATGTTGATTTAGAAGAACTACCCACTGTATGCTAGCAACAACAGGCGTAGGTGTTTGATCATCATCTAGAATATTCATGTACAGATCATCCAATTTATCATCAAACATGTCTTTTTGTTGTTCTTCTTCTATATTCTGGTTCTTATTTTCTCTCGGTTTTTTAACCATGTACACCCTTAACACCGGCCTAGCTAAATTACTCAGATAAGCATGCAACCGAACCTGATAAGTTATCTTGAAAGGTAGTACCCTCTGATGTTCAAAGGAGTTGTGCATATTGATGATGATGAGTTCTTTCGATTGACACAACCGCTGATGATTAACTTCATAAAATCATCATACTAACATCACTTTGGACTGTCATAGCTATCGTCTCTAGCATTTCACCCTCCTTTCAATGCCATATATATCGATTTCTTTTCTCAATCCATCCACCATGACAATCCACCCCTATTGTTATTGATCCATCCATTAGTGGTACCTAAATAAAGACATTTGTTAAAAAAAAGTTAATAATGACATTATAATAAAATTAATAGTAATTTTTTAGTACAGTAACATAAACCCCAACAGATGAGTAATCTGTTGTAACGGTGAATAATATGTTGCAACAGGTCAGTGATCTGTTGGACCAGATGACTAGCCTGTTGGGATTTATGTTACAGTACTATAAAACCTGAAGCTGATTCCAATACATGAGTCATATGTTGGAACAGGTGAATCATCTATTGCAATAGATGACACACCTGTCGGTATAGATGTTACAGTACTAAAGAACCTTTGAAGCTAATTCTAATAGATAAGTGACATGTTGCAACAGATAACTAACCTATTGCAATAGGTGACTCTCATGTTGCAACAGATGACTCATGTCTACTAGTTCTATAACATGAATACCAAAAGATGAGTCATTTGTTGTAATAGATAACTCACCTATTAAAACTGATGACGCGTCTGTTGGAATCAACTTTAGGTTTTATTGCAATGGGTGAGTAATCTGTTTCAACAGATGACTAATTTGTTACAACTAATAACTGGTCTATTGCAACAGATGACCCATATATTATAACATGTTACAATACTATAGAATCATAAACATGAATCCAACATAAGAGTCTTTTGTTGTAACAGATAACTCATTTGTCGCAACAAATGACTCATATGTTGGATTCGTGCTCGGGTTCTATCGATTGTTGAAAAAATAGCATTAGCAGTGTATCCAGATGACAAATTCAACTAAAAATCATAATTTTACTTATCAAAGTCACCTATAAAGTAATTCCAAAGTGATGTACGAAATAAAATTTGACCTAAAATATTGGTCAAGTAGCAGCAGTAGCGTAACAACAACAACAATGGTCAACAACAAGAAGATGATGATGCTAATGAAGAAGAAAATAATGATAATAAAGCAGAATAATGAATAACGCAGAACAACAATGAACAACAAAAATCATGAAGAGAGAGAAAATAACAATGAATGAGAAGAGAGAGAAACGCACATTTTTTCCTCCATTTTCTATTATATTAGGTTTTATATTTGAATCAAAGTATAAATTAAAAAACTTTTGGGTTATTCTCAAACTTCCCCAACTTTCTTAATCCATAATAAAGTAATGATCACCTACACTCAATTATTAAAACTTGGGTTAACTACACCTCATTTTAAAACTCTTTTATCACTTTTAACTAAATTGCCCTAGAGTCTACCTATCAAAAAAAAAGAACAAATTTCTAACGCTTTGCATGATGTAAATATGTCATTTGAGTATATTAGTTACTTCAATTATTTTTGCTAGTTACTACTTGCAAAAATGCATCTCAATCATTTTCTATAGACACATATTGGGCCATTAGATTAAAAGATAGTATAACTTACACAAATCCCATTACTTAAGAAGCTACTAACATTTATCATCATAATTTTGTCTAATTACATAAAATCTCATAAATCTCATTTTGTGATATATATTTTAAGCCTTGATACATATCATCTTTGATACATTATAAACTAGTCAGTTAGTTAAATAAGTAAGTAACAGAATTGCATTTATTTAGGAGAGTAAATCATGGGAAATAATCTCTAAAATATTTAAAATAGAAGAAAAACTAAAATTTAAAAACTTTGCATTAGATCTTATCATATATATATATATATATATATACACACAAAAAAAAAAAAAACACACACCACTGATTTGATATGTTTATCTGATACATATGTCTGATACATGTATAGTTGGTACTTGTGATTGATACATTAATTTATGTTGATAAAAATTGATGGACTTTGATATCAAAAATAATATAGTTGTATGAATAGATATACATATATATCATAAACACGTACTAATCTACTGTACACATAAAAAATTGATAAATTTATTACATGAGCATGTAGATGCATTCATATGTATCATGAATAATAAAATATATTCTTTTATATTATGATGAATTTGCACGCTTGAAACTACATTTATACGTATCGTGAACAAAAATTACATTCTTTTTTATATGATACATATGCACAGAGATACATTCACATGTTTCATGAACAAATACAAATAAGCTTCATATTACATATGAATTAGTAGACTATAGTACATTAGCATGCAAGTACATTCATATGTATCATGAACAAAAAAATATATTCTCATTTACTATGATACATATGCAAGTACATTCATAAGTATCATGAAATTTATTTTAATGAAGTGATCTTCTTTTTCTTCTTCACCACTACCCATTAATTCTCGCAACCTTCATTGAAAAGCAGTCAAATACACCAGCATCTCCTTCACTGCCACCATTGCCTTTGTCGTCGTTCTCATAAAAAATCTAGCAACATTTCTCAATTTCTCCTTTTTCTCTTAATGGGTAATGTCTTAAAGGGTTGACAAACAGCCGATGGAAGGGTGATGTCGTTGCAGTGGTCATCGTCATTGTCATGGTTCCGCCAAAAATTATGAGATTTTTTGCTTCTACAGTATGAATACTCTTCAAAAGAATATGAATATTTGTCAACATGTAGCACCCAATAAGGCTTTCAAAATTTTAAGGAAAAAAATTAATAGAGATAAAAAAAAATTAAATCAAATTGTTGCTAATGATAAGACCTGATGTAAATTTTTTTATTTGATTTTTTTGTTTTAGATATTTAAGAGATTTTCTCTCTTAATTTAATCCTCTAAATAAATGTAAATCTGTTATGTCCTTATTTTATATGTATCAAGATCAAAATGTGAAATATGAAAATTTACGAAATATTTAAAAAAAAAAAAAGAAACTTTATGTATTTATACCTCTTAAGTTTGTGTATTTGTGTAAATTTTCCTAAAAGATATGTATTGATAACATATTGTCTTTGAAGTGATTAATTTATATAACTAGTATTAGTACCTGCACGATGCACAGTCGATATTAAATGAAATTAATTATAAAAATTATTATCTTATTGATTTATATAACAAAAAAATTATTCAATATCGTTCACATATTTGAAATTAATAAATTTATGCAATACAAAAAATAATTATTAAAATATTGAACTTAATATCATTAATTACATAAAACTTAAACATTTCTTTTCAAAAGTTAGTATTCTCGTGCAAATAATATTATATTGTAATATAATTATTTGAGAATATTAGATAATATTGTGCTCTATATTGATTTATTTTGTAAAAAAATCATATGATTACAAAATAAAATGCATATTTAACATAATTATTATTAATTAAGTGACCTACTTCTAAATTTGGTTAGAAAAACAAAGAACTAATGAAATATATGTTTTAGAGTTATGCATGTAACGACCTAAAGATTGGATGAAATTTGTAATTTTGTGTAATTTGACTGTTTTACCCCTCCTCGTAGTTGAATTATGATATTCTTGGAGTGTGGGAGTGATTGGCATGATTTTTAATGCATTTTGATATCATTTATGTAATATTGTGGGTTTTGATGGCTTAAAGAGCCTTAATTTGGACTTATATAGATATCTTTTGATCAGTGCGATGGATGGCTGAATGGACTGCGCCAGCAGCTCCGAAATATCGATATTAGGCTAGGTAGACCTTTGATTTGAGTCCCGATGCACCCGAGCTCATTGACCTATTGATCGGAAAGTTGAAAAATTAGAAATATGGGAGTGGGATCCACATTTGATTGAAACAATCTCGAATCGAAAATCCGACTTTGCCAGCAGATCCAAAATGTCAATTTTAAGGTGTTAGCATGTTTGGTATAATTTTACGGATTTTAAATCTCATTTCGACCCTCGGTTTGAAAAATTATAATTTTGAATTTCGGGGGTCAACTTTATGAAAACGGCATTTTTTGGAAAATCTGATATCGCCGATGCGTTTGGAGCATCTAATTTAGTGTGGTTTCATAGTTCGTTTGCATAAATCAGACTCCGAACGAATTCCGGGCACCTCGTCGAAGTCCGGAGTGGACTTTAACCAAAAAAACTGCAGCTTTTTTTGGTTATTTCAGTGCAGATTTTCTACACTTATAAATAGTTTTGAGTCCATTTTGCTCATTTTTCATCTTATCTCTTGAGAGTTAAACCCTAAATAATTAGGGAGCTTAAAAGTGAAGCCTGTGGGAGCTTGGGAAGCTAGATTAACACCTTTTTCTTGGTTTTATTACGGATTAAAGATAAGAATTCCCCTTTTTATTGGTAATTTCTTGATAAATTTCTCAAAACCCCAAAAATCTTAAGCCATGACTTTAAATCTAAGTTTCACTCTTTTTCACTTGAATAATATTTTTATCTTATAATTACTAGTTTTTCATCAATTTAACTTTCAAAACAACTCCGATTCTTGATTTTAACCTAGATTTCAAAGATTTTACCCGGTAAAGCTCAAAAATAGTTTTTCTTCGATTTGAACTCCATTTTTTACTCGATTTAACTTGGGTTTTCATCTATAGATTCCTAAAAATATGGAGAACATGTTTTTGAAATAAAGTTTTGATTTTGCCCTTCTTTTTCGGGAATCCATTTTGGGAGTCCGTTTTGATCCCGAATCAAAAGTAGTCAATATGGGTTTCGTTGATTTTGTATTGAAGTGTATATTTCATATTTGATATTTTTAGTGGAGTTCGAGATTGTTCGTGAAAAGTAAGATCGCGGGTTCAAGTTTAGAGGGCCGATTTTAGCTTTCGAGATAGGTTATGACTTAACTCTTTCAGACTGGGCTGGGTAGTAAATGATGATACAAATTGCACGTTAAGGGTGGGAACTAATCATGAAAAATATCTATCTATGTATTGTGCCCGTGTGGGGGCGTATATGTGATGTAATTGTCGAAATTGAGATATTATGCAATATGTTTGACCATGTGGGGTCTTATGTGATATTGATAGCCTTGAATACATGTGAATAATTGTATTGTGTTGTTTAATATGGTACCATTGGTGTATTATGATTATATTCAAACTTTATTGGCATATGATACATGTGAAAATTCATGGATGAAACGAAAATAATAAGTGATATTGCCTCATGTGGTTGTGGGAATGTATCATTATGGTTGGTTATGGAAATATATCATGTGATTGGTTGTGGAAACACTCATTGTGATTGGTTATGAGCATTACATCTTCATATCATACTCATTCATGAAACATTGGTACCACCATGGCAACATCTGAGAAACACTGGCAACACCTTTTTAAAAAATATTATAACACCTTATAAAACCCTTTTCGAGGGATATGTCGGAAAGGAGATATGATATATGTGGATTATATACTGGTTGATGAACCCCCCATGGGTCCTACGTAGGGAAGCTTTAGCTCCGTAGATGTATACGGGGATTGTGCGATGATCCTGGAGGTTGTGCGACGACCTCATGCATCATCATCATCATTATTTACATTGCACTTACTTTATTGTGCTTATGTTGTGTTGTATTGTCTTATTGACTTGTCATCTATGTATTTGTCTTACCTTTCTTTACTTGTATTTGATGATCTTGTATCTACATGTTCTCTCTTGTTCTATTTATATGTGACATAATGTATACTTGTGCTCTATACCTTGGTGTGTTGTTGTAATATATGTGAGATATGTTAGAACTGTTAGTTCAAGCAGTATGGGCTACCGTTGTGGGATATTTTTTTATAGCAGGTAACGTTCCCTTAGTGCATATTTTGTATGCTTTATTTACTACTTTGCTTGGTCGTCCTATGATACCTACTGAGTACAAGTGGACCGTACTCATGCCTATTGCGCCCTTTCGGTGCAGGTCTTAGCTCGAGTGCTCTCAGCTTGATTGACTCGGGCGATTGTTGGATCTTCCAAGGTAGCGGTTGGACATTCATGCGTCTGAAGTTCACCTCTATCTTTCTATAGTTGTTATGTTTTTATTAGTATTCGGAGATAGTTATTATTCCTTTTTGGTTATTTTTTTTCGATGCATTTGACTCTTGGATTGTATTAGTAGTTCTTACACTATTGATACCTGGTTTTGGGCATGATTGGTATTTTGAATAAGTTCTTTCTGAATTGTTATGATTACTTATATGGTTCGGCTTCGTTCTAGAAGCCTTACCATGGGATATTTCTGTCTTTTCTTCTTTTTGTATCAGTTTGGGTGATACGCTTACTTGTTAAGGTACGTCACGACAAGTGACATCATGACCCTTATTTTTGGGTCATGATAATGCACATGAGGCTTCTTTATAAAATTTTAACTTGAAATTTAAATTCTCTTATATTAAATATTTTAATTTGTACCCTTTTATCAAGAGGAAGAAAGGAGTTTCCCTTCTCTTTTCTTGTCTTAATAGATTTTTCTTTCATAGTAGATTTTGTATTCCTTTGCATGATCTTAGCCATAGTATATTTTTTATAAATTTAAAATATTTTTGTATCAAGGAAAATATGTTGAGCAAAGTCTCGATAATAGGCAATTTTCCCTCTCTCATATTTTTTTATTAGTATTTTTTCAACAAATAACTTATAACATTATCTAAAGTCCTAATTTGTTTGCATGATTTCACAATGTTCACTTATTCTCTTATGATAATGGACCAACAAATATTAATGAATCTTATTGTATATTATTTTTTCGAATAAAAGGTCTAGTCCTTCATAGGTTTGAATACTCATTCTTCAACTCTATTTTCGATCAATCCTATCATACTTTCTCAATTTACTCAATTTGAATGAAATTATAAATATTAATCACTATCGAAATTGAATTCCCTCCCATCTTAGAACATTCAACTAATACTTAACCCCTCATATTCATCAATACAATAAGATATTAATCTTATTCATCTTTATCCTTTATATTGTACAAAGTAGATCAAAATAATTATTGCACCAAAAGATCTCCAATATTCTAAAATTAGAGTTACAAATATAAAGATACACATGATTGAACTCTTTGCCTATTTATATCAACTAAAATAAAAAAAAAATAAGAAAGTTTATAGCATAATATTTATAAATAACAAATGATAAATGACCTTTACTTTTACATTAGAACAATATTCTACGTAAAAGTACAATAATATTTGCAGTAAGAATTTAAATATAATTAATTATTTGAAATATCAATAGTCATAAGTATTTGATTTATTGAATTTGACCATTGCCCATTGAGCCTCAGCCACGAGATACTCACCCAAATTTTGATCTTCGAGATATAGATTTTGAGATAATAATCCTAGTGTCGGATAAATTCCATAGATAGTTATGCAACTATCATTTTTTTACTAAGGTCACTTAACTATCATTCCTAATACAATATCACAAAACTTTTAATATACTATTAAAATCACATAATTTAATTTACAAATTAATTGTTAATATAGTATAGATAAATCAAGTATTAATCCTAATATATAGAAATATAATGGATTAGTAATTTAGTATCATAGTTTATTAATTTTTGAAATCATATTATTATCTCACTAAAATCTAAACCAACAATATTTGCAATGCAAGAAAATCAACTATCTAATATCAATATTAGTTTCTTCATATTTAATGTATAACTTGTAAATTTTTATGTTATTGCTAAAATTTTCATTGCACATTTTGACCAAAATAAATTTTTATAAGTCTTTAAAAATGTATGAAATATTAAAAAATCATTAACTTAAATATTCAAAGAGTACAGATTATATTTTTTTTTTATAAAACATAAAGTACATGAATACTGGCTCATAAAATTTTCACCAAACATGTAGAAAATAAAATGAATATGCAACATAACAAGGATATTTAGTTGACTTGATGAATCAAGAAAAATCTATTCTAAAACAATACTCAAAGTAAATTGAGATTCTAGCGATTATCAGGACAAGATAAGTTGTGGCAAAAATCACTTGCACAATTCATCTTCTCCAACATGTTATGGCAGAAATTAATTGGCGTTTACTGAGTATAGTCTTCTTATATAGTGGTAAATTGTTATGGCATTAGAACTTGTAGATTAGTTACAGTTGGTACAATATTTCCATATATATGTGAATACTTGTTAATTGATTATTCATTTTCTATTTATATGTCTCAATCAATTTTGTCATGCTTCCTTAATTGACTTACATTGAATGAAATCATAAATACTTTTTGTCATATAAATATTTATTTTATAGTAATACTTCAATTGCATATATTATAATTTATTAGTAACTCACAGCTAGTTTTCAATACGCCACTTGGCTTAATTTTAGGCTAACTTCTTTGCTTTATTATATATATATATATAGATAGATAGATAGATAGATAGATAGATAGATAGATAGATTTACTCAATTGTAGTAAAATCACAAATATTTACTTTTTATAATATTATTATTTATATTGTTTAAATTAATTATTCACATATTTTAAGGAATGACATCTCTATTGAAATAATTTTTTATTTGGAATGACTTTTTGGTCATAGTAATTTTTTTCATATAAGTTGCTTTTTTTTTGTTTCCCATTCGGTGTCCGGTGCCTGCATTGGAGCCCCGACTAATTTGGATTGCGCGTTGCAGGGACCATTAAGGTGGCAGCGCTCCCAACAAAGTTTTTTCCATACCCAAGGTCGAACCCTTGACCTCTGGTTAAGGGTAGAACACCATATAAGTTGCTTGATTATTAATTGGTTGTTCACCAAAATAAATTTTGATGCCAACAAAATAGATTCTTGTTGCCAAAATACCAAGTGGCTAGTTCTCAATATGCCACTTGGCTCAATTTTAGGCTAACTTCTTTATTTTATTATATATAAATTAAACTTTTTTAATTAATTTTTGTTCATCAAAACAAGTATCTTTTTCAAATTTGATTATTTTAAAATCTAAAATTATTCTTATAGACATATATAAGGTTATATAATTGGTCAATTAAAGAATACTTTGTAAGGAAAAATTTTATTTGACTTCAAATATTAATTAGGACTATGTAATTTTAGTAGTTATTTTCGATAAACATTATGCAATCTTTTCTGTGTAGTAATATTCATTTTTAAAAAAATTCAATATTTATTTATTTTCAATCTACCATCCTTTTAAATTCAAGACTATCTTTTATTTATTTCCTAATATAAAATGATAGTGTAATTACTCATTGATGGTTATTCTTAATTATGAAAATCATTTCATTAAATATGAATGCATATGGTTTTAAATATGGATAACTTAAAATATATCAAATGAAAACCCTTCCAATAAATATGAATGCATATTTTTAAAATAAAATTACTTGAAATGTATTGAAATAAATTTCTTCCATTTTGTAGTCCAAAGTTACCTTTTGAGTGATCACATCTTTTTCATAATATTTTTAATTTTGGAATAACTCTTTGATTATAATATATTTTTTCCATATAAGTTGTTTGATTACTAATTGGTAATTGTCTTAATTGATATTTCTTGATACTTTCTTGATTTAGTCAATTGTAATCAAATCATAAATGTTCTTTTTTATATAATCTTGTTATTTAAATTGATTATACACATATTTTGAGTGATGACATCATTTTCATAATATTTTTAATTTTGGAAGGACTCATTTGTCATAATAATCCTTTTCAAATAAGTTACTTGATTATGAATTAGTTATTCTCTAATTGATTTTTTTGTAATACTTTCTTGATTTACTAAATTGTTGTGAAATCATAAATATTTTTTAAATAATATTAATACTGAAATGAATTGTGTACATTATCAAGCTATACCTTAATTGATTTAGCTAGAACTAGGGGTGAGTTCATGGGGTCAACTACAACTTTAATTGAGTCTTTAGCAATTGGATGATGTTGGTATTACGTTCCTCCCGACTTGAGTGTCGATCGATCAGTCTAAGTTAAAATGATTCTTATTAACTCATTATCAATCTAATACCTAAATTGATTTAGTAAGAACTAGGGGTGATATAATAAAGTCAACTACAGTTTCAATTGAGTCTTTGGCAATTGCATAATGTTGGTACTACGTTTCTCTTAACCTGAGTATTGATCTATCACTCTGAGTTAAAATAATTCTTATTAACTCACTATCAAGCTAATACCTAAATTGATTTAGCTAGAACTAAGGGTGAGATGATAGGGTCAATTGCAGCTTCAATTGAGTCTTTGGCAATTGCAGGATATTGGTATAGTGTACCTCCCAACCTGAGTCATCGATCGATTACTCCGAGTTGAAACAATTCTTATTAACTCATTATCAAGCTAATACCTAAAATTCATCAGTGTTCAAGTTGAATTGAATAGACTTTATTATGATGATATGGCTAAAAATTACGTATATTTTTTAACATTTAAAAAAATAATTAAGATCAATTCAGACCAAATTAACATTTTCAAAACTTGTCATTCTTTTCAAAAATACAAATCAACCATTTGCAGGAAAAATATGTCATCATTTCAATTCTCAAGTTCTCTCTCTATTCTTTCTCTCTGAACAATACAGACAACAACTACTGAATAAATTGCTCAACCCTTCACAACAAGTCAATTTTTTTCCCATTTCCGACCATATAGGTGTTATTTTTGACTTTATTCTTGCTTGTATCCATCATTTTATAGGTAACAGAGTTCGAGAAGATTTCTATATTTGTTATTTTTTCTTAAAATAAGGGCTTTTAAGTTAATGATGAAAAAGAAGACTTTTTGTTGTATTATCTTTAAGAATAGGTTTACAATTTTGAGTTTTGATGGTAAAATCATAGGAAAAAACTGAGAAAACCCTAGTTTTTATCATAGAGTTCTGTTGACTATCATGGCATTGGTGGTGGTGGTGGTGGTCATCGTGGTGGTGGCACTGGTGATGTTTTTGTGGTGGCTGTTGGTGGTGGTATTGGTGGCATTGGTTGGTGGTGTTTGTGGTGGTGTCGGTATTGGTGGTATTTGTAATGTATTTTTTAAAATTTATGCATACATCAATTATAATATAATTTTTGTTTTTCTATTATTTGTAGGTAAAACATGTCTCTCAAAATAAAACAAAGTGAAAGTGGATCAACTTATGACCACCTAACGAAAATGCCTACAGTGAAGAAAGATTCAGAGGAGCTTCCTAAACAATCTTAGCCAGGGAATAGTGAAGCTGAGGAAAGATATAAAAATGACGTTGAGAGAGATGGACAAGGGTATGTAGATGGTGATGAGGAAAATAAATGTTAGGAAGAATAAGAAGAAGAAGATAAACAAGAAGAGGAGGAAGTAGAAAGTGAGAAAGAGGATGATCATCAACATGATGATAATACATCACCAAAAGGGCATGAATTAAGATCGAAATCCTAGCATAAGGCTGTCAAAACTATTAGTATTGATAGATTTTAAGTTGTGATGCCAATAAATGACCATGCACAACTAACTGGTGATCTTGAACTTAAATGTCAGTTGGGGAAACCTTTTGATGAATTTAGGAATATTATGAAGAATGAGAACATAGACAGACTTTTTAAGAAGAGCCACTTTGGATACTTTCTTGAGCTGGATGAGAACCACACTGCCCATTTCTAAATGAGCATGGTATATCATCTTCTCAAGCACAATATCAAGTACGTGGGGGTGACAAAGATTCGAAGAAGGGCAAAAAAAGATGGATGAAATCTGGATCAACTACTATGGCATGCCAGTTTGTTTTGGCTCGAAAGAGTTTGACTTAGTGACGGGCTTGAGATGCGATCTTCCAGAAGAACCTCTCATCAAGGAAACACCCTACAAAAATTCCAAGAAAAGCAGGACAGCCAAACCAGCACCATCAAATAAAGGGAAGGCATTGTCCCAGTGAACACCCACTAAAACCAATAATCGCATGGAAAAAGTAAATGGGTTGTTGGACATTGTTGAACGTGGGTACAAAGCCAATAAGTTAATAGTACATCTCAATTATAAAACCATATCAAAGAAGTCCAAGGAGCAATTTTTCTTAGTTTAGTTTGCTCATTCCGTTATATTGGCAAGAGACGTCTACAAAGTCATACAAGATGATTTGTTGAAGCTTGCTGAGGATTTTGATAAATTCAACAATTATTCCTGGGGATATGACAGCTACTACTTGACTGTCAAATATTTAATGACAAAGCTATCCCCAAAGATGATCATATTATACGGCTTTCCTTGGGCTTTCATGATAAATTTAATCATTATTTGTTTACTCATCCATTAATTTATATTGAAAAATTATTTGCTTGCCTCTTGTTTGCATTTTTTAGGCTTGGGCATTTAAATCCACTCCTTACCTCCGAAAGTAGGTCAAGGATTACCCGGAAGAGGTTTCTCATCCAAGTATCCTTTGGTGGTTTCATGCAAAGAACAATAAAATAAGAGGTTGATCTCTTTAACCCTTCAAGTGATGCAGTACATCTTCATTCGAGTAAAATAATTTGACTAAAAGAAAGATATTGAAATAGATGTGCCGTCTGTTATGACAGGTAGGTTATCTGTTGTAATAGATTACCCATCGACTACAACTGGTACAATAGATGGGTAATCTATTGTGATAAACAATTCATATTTTGCATCAGATTACCCATCTGTTACTTTGGTTCTTTGAACCTGACTCAACAGATTACCCATATACTGTAAATTATGCAATAGATGGGTAATTTGATGAAACATATTGTTAATCTGTTATGACAGACAAATCAGTTATTGCGAAAGAAAGATCATTTGTTGCATAAGTTGTCTGTGTTAACATGTAACCCAACTGACTACAAATTATCATATGATTTAAATGTGTCTGTCTTTTTTATAGGTTGTACATCCATGGATCGTGCCTACTTAGCAGGAGTTGGGATGACTTTTTTCATTACTCTAGGTCTTGTTGATATAATAGTAGACCCAATAATGGAGTTAATAAAGAAGGAATTGGTTAGAGCAAAAGCCATAAGAAGAGCAGTTAGGCAAGGTGAGCCTAATGTTTAGGCTCTTCATGACCAACCTACTGCAACAGATTCGGGTGCTTTTTCTAGGGGTGCTGCTGGTGGAATTATTGATGTTGGTGGCAGGCATACTGATGTTGCTACCAGTCGTGATGATAAGCATGTTGATACTCAAGAAAAAATAAATAAGTTTGAAAATAGCCCTTTCACATGTCTTTCTCACCCTTATGCAGGTCTCTCTCATCCTTACACCAGTCTCTCTCACCCCTCTTCACCCTTGTGTTCTCATTGCAAATGCAAAGAATGCAAGGACAGCCAGGATAAACTCCTTATAAAAGTAGAGGCTATCGCTAAAGCTATTGAGGAATTGAAATCCAAGAAGGGTGTCATACCATCCAAGAATGTTAGGGAGCCATACACTCCTATAGTAGTGGTTGGGAAGAAGAAAAGAGCAATTAGCTAAGTACTCTCTAATCAGAAATCTAAAAAAAATGCAACTCCTCCCTCTCCAAAAGTTGTTGAAGTTCAGGGGTCATTGAAGAAGATGGACATATACGTGGAACTTAGTGCCAAAGAGAAAAGGGATCTGTGACGGGCAGAGAATGCAAAGCAAGGCGCACAAGATTACCCCATCCATGCCTTTTCATCCTAAGACTTCAAGAATATGACAGATATACGTACACATTACATGGATAGGGTAAGTTTACTTTTCATAACTTAGCCTTCTAATCTACTCCATGAAGAAGAAGATACGCATCAAATGTATCTTTTGTTGAAATAGTTGTGTATTCTAGTGCAATTTGTGGTGGTTTTGTTGCAACATATTACCCATCTCTTGCATAAGTTACGTTAGATATTACAGTATATTTTTTTTCTTCTTTACAATTACTAACCTATTTAAAAATTGACTTCTGATATTACAGTATATTGAAGAAATTCTCTACCTCATGAAGGGCAGGCAATTAGATTACCTGGAGGCTTATGATGCTGCCAATAGGATAGTGGACCTTGACTTCTACAAGAATTTTAAGGATAGCTACAATGATCTTAGTATACTAGCATTAACTCCTGATGGCACAAGATAGGTACGATGATCTCGGTATACTAGCGTCAACTCCTGGTGGCGCGGGATTTTATTCGTTACTTTCTAAGTTCCAATGGGATGAAGAAATGATAAAATATGTTAGAGGGGAGAGGTCAAATCCACATGGCAGGATCTAGACCGGGGCAAAGAGGATTCTTGGAGTCATAAACATGGATGGCATATGTTATCGGGTTGTTGAGATGCTACTCGAGGAGGGAAAGATCAAGGTTTATGATTGTAACTTACTTTTCTTGGACGAGGCCAATTTTTTTACCCAAATGCAGCCATTGTTGGAGTTGTTCCCCAACTTGTTGAGGCAGAGTGAACTGATGCATTATTTTGCAGCAGAAGTATTAATGAAGAAACCATGGGATTTTGAAGGTTGAAACAAGGACATGGACCTTCTAAAAAATGAAACCAGTGTCGCGTGCGAGTCGCACATGCTTGTAAATATCGAATATTTGCTAACCGGTACAAAAATAGCCAAGCAAATAACCTTTCTGTGCGACAATGTTATGGCAAATATGCAAGAGGTCTGGGCTTATGGGGTACTAACTGGACGCTTGGAGCCTATGTATAAAGAAGAGCTTGTGAAATAAAAATTCTATATTTCGTCACTTCACTTTACATACGTAACTTTACATGTAGTGGCAATTTTTTGATATTTTACAATAAACGCTTGAATATTCATGTTCTCAATAACACCAAACCAATAGAAAATACAAATACACCACAAAGAAAATTTCAGCAATTAGGCTTGAATATCCATATGCCCAACAACACCAAACTAGTAGCAATAACGCCAACAATGTAGTATCTTCTTGCTCAATTTTGTTTCTCTTCAAAAGCCTTGACTTTCTTCAAAAAAACCCTAGATTACATGATTTCTTGTGAAGGGTGACGTTCTTCATACCAATCAAAGTAATCAGATCCACCCAACTTCTATAAAAACAAGAGCACAAATACAAAATAATTACAAGTCAATAAACAATCAACTAATTAAATAAAAAAATATTATCTTTGAAATCTTACTAGTAAAAAACCTACGACCTGGATTTTGTTGAGTCTAAGAAGTCTTCAATAGAGCTTTATGACCACACCTACAATATCAAAAATCTTTATCACAAAAACTTGTGGAAGATGAGCTCACAATTGTCAAGCTCAGTTGGAGAAATGAAAAAAATATGCAAAAAAATCAAATACAAATAATTTGAAGAATTTGAATAGAGAATAAAAAATGAAGAACAAGAAGGTTTGGGAATTTAGGGTTAAATTTTAGGAAGAAGATGAATATATAAGAGGTAAAAATAATCGTTGGGGGCCAAATCAGATGCCAAGTCAGGAAAAATAGGGGTTCAACGAGCCTTGGCTGCGTGAATTACATGTAAGCTGCCAAAGTGAAAGATCGCTGCAACTTGAGGTGCTCGTCGATGGGTTCCGCCTTTTTTATTTCAAGTCACTTCACTTTACATATAGTGGCAATTTTTTATGTCTAAAGAAACTTGAATTTCTTATAATGCAACTGATTGTCCATATGTTGTAACAGATATTCTACCTGTTCTAACAGATAGCCTATCTGTTGCTATAGGTTGGTCATCTGTTGCATTATGTCGATGTTTCTATCTAAGTTTATTTGTTGTAATAGTGGGAAGACCTGTTTGATAATCTCTAATAGATTACCTACATGTTGCAACACATGTCTAAATCTGTTTGATATTTTTCAATAAATACGTCATCTGTCGCAACAAATACCTTATCTATTGCAATATTTGAATCCAGTGTTCCATTTTAATTAATAAGTTTAAATTTAAGGATAAAATAAAATAAATTGGAGCCTTCAGAAATTACATGAAATAAATCAACAAATAAATGAAGTGTTAAAAAATTATTATGGGTACAGATTTTCAACAAATAAATTAACAATTTAAGTTTTGATGCCAACAAATCCTAAGGAGGGGCGAGGTTATTACTTTGACAGACTCAAGCTGTAAAGATCTACTTAATATGGACAAGTTGTTCTTCATTCGGTGCTATAGACTTCGGCTTTGGTCATCGTGGATCTTTAATGTTCTTCATCATGAAAAACCCTCCAAAATTATTTTTCTTGCGATGGTTGTTGCTCCAAACAATTCCATTTTTATTGTGTCAATAGACTTAGGGTCCGATAAAGTTTTCACAAACTGTAAAGTAAGAAAAAATGGCATTTTCAACTCTTGATTGGTCGGAACAAGCAACGAATGCACAATCTAACATAAATCATTACATACTATATTAGAATGATGATTAGATCATTCAAAAAATTATTAATTAAAATAAAAACTTAATTAGAATTAGACTTACTGCTTCCTTCGGGGGTTAAAGAGATCAAGAAATTTTGTGTTTTTATCAGTTTTTGCCAACAACCATCTCAGGATTCTTGGACAGAAAAATTCTTCCTGATAGTTCACTTGTTGTCTCAAATAAGGAATGGCTTCTTCAAACGCCCAAGCCTATAAAATAATGCCGATAAATCAAAACCACTATTGAAAAAAAATGAATCATATTATAATAAAAGAAACATTTACCATGAAAGCCCATGAAAAGCCATATAAGTTGGTTGTCTTTGGCGTTAACGAAGTCAACAAATATTTGATGGTCATTTTGAAGCTTTCATAACCCCAAGGATAGATGTTAAATGCCTATAGATCCTTGGAGAGCCTTATCAAACCAAGTGGTATGTTGTTGTTAACATCTCTCGCCCAAAGAATATTATGTACAAACCAAACCAAGCACAATGATTGCTTGTGCTTCTTTGAAATTCTTTTACCTTTCAACGCTTTTATCAAATTTTTGTTTTTGAAGCTTAGACCAATAATGGACACCAGGTCATCACGATCACGTGACTTGCCTTTGCCTTTTGGGTGTACGGGGTGATTTTTTGGGTTAGAATAGGTATAACTTAAGAAGGAGATGGAGGATAATATTTTAGTGCAGTAACTATGACAAACTCCTTCCAACCAAAACAAACAGGAATGCCACAGTGATTTATCCACACCCCATCCATCTTATCTTTGTTTTCATACATAAACCTACGATTGAGAAGATCATATACCATTTTCATTTGGAAACGAGCACTGTTGTCTTCCAGCAAATCAAGATATTGCCCAAAGCAGCTGTCCCTGAAATAATCATCTAATTTTTATTCTCGAAATATTTTTCTAGAGGCGTTAAAATATTTTCCCATAGATGACTTAACCACAAAATCACTTATTAAATCTGTGGCACCATCGCACTGCATTCTAATAGGATAACAATCAATACTGAAGGTTTTGATCAACTCTTCAGTGGAAGGGCTATTAGCATTTCGATCATCTCTTTTGAAATATTCCTCCTCCTCATGTTTATCATATTTTGATCCTGATTGAGATAACGCTTGTAAAGCAAGCTCATAGAGTGGTGGATGTAGCCTAGCTGCTTCACTTGTTCCTTTACTTAAACTTTTGGGAGCCATATAATCTAAAAATAACAGGAGCATAAAATAGATTATAATTTAAGAATGCATCATTAAAAAAGAATAACAGAATATCTAACATGCACAATAGTAAAATAACAGTTCCAGTAGATCACTCATCTATTACACCAGGTAGGTTATCTGTTGTAACTTATAACCAATCTATTGCAGCGGATGAGTAATTCATTGGAACTAATAAAAATAGATCACTCATTTGTTACACTAGGTAGGTTATCTGTTACAACTTATAACCAAACAGTTGCAGCAGATAAGTAATCCGTTGGAAATAATAAAAATAGATCACTCATCTATTGCACCAGGTCGGTTATCTGTTGCAACTTATAACACACCTGTTGTAGCGGATGAATAACCGTTAGAAATAATAAAAATAGATCACTCATCTTTTGCACCAGGTAGGTTATCTGTTGCAACTTATAACCAAACTATTGCAGCGGATGAGTAATCCATTGGAAATAATAAAAATAAATCAACCATCTATTTCACCAGGTAGTATATATGTTGCGACCTATAACCAACATGTTGTAGTAGATGAGTAATCTGTTGGAAATAATAAAAATAGATTACTCATATATTAAAATAGATAACTTATATGTTGAAACAGGTCACTCATCTGTTGAAACAGATTACTCATTTGTTGCAAAATGAGTTATCTATTGGATCAATATTGTTTAGATTTATCCTAAATAGAAGAGTCACCTGTTGCAATAGATATTGATCTGTTAGATTATTCATCTGTTGTATTATATTTGCATCTGTTGCATCAGATGTTTCATCTGTTGAATCATATATTTCATCTGTTGCAATAGATGTTTTATCTGTTACATCAAATATTTCATCTGTTGCTTCAGATGTTTTATCTTTTTCATCAGATGGTTCATTTGTTGCATCAAATGGTTCTTCTGTTGCATTAGATGGTTCGTCTATTGTGCCAGATGGTTCATCTATTGCAACACCATTTTTACCACGAAAAATAACAAATCAACCTAGCAACATCAACACAACACACACTCTAAGAACATCAACGGTGACCAAAAATCAGCAACAAATCAAATCAACAATTTGACAACAGAACTACAATCATAACAAAAAATTATATTTCATACCAAAAAGAGTAGAGAAGAAATGCCAGAAATTAGGGTTTTATTCAGTCCACATTTCAAATTTAAGTAAGAGATGTTAAAATTATTAACCAATACAAGAAGAGAAGTTGGCTCAAGTTCCTCTATTTTTTCATAACTAAAAATACAGAATTTTGTACCTGTGAAAGAAGAAATGGGACGACAAAGAACTCAAAGTTTTTGTCACCGGAGAACACTACTTGTAACGTTGATTGACCATTGAAAGTCGAAAAGGAACGTGCCCAGCGATTTGTCGTCGGAGCTTGATGTCGCTGAGAATTGAAAGGAGAAATTTTGCAGAACTTTTTGTTGGAAGAGAGTTGAGAGAGACTATTAAGAGAGAGAGAAGAGAGACGACCGATTTGGAAAGAAGAGGGGTGTGGGTTGATTTGTATTTTTGAAAAGATTAGAAGTTTTAAAAATATTAATCAAGTCCACAATTAACTTAATCAAGTTTCCTAATTATGTTTTACCCTTTAAGTTGGTCAATGTCACCAATCCTTCATTCAAGACTTAAAAGACACCTTTTCTTCAATTTTCTCAAGTTACATGATTACTATTTACTAATTGATTTTTTTGTAATATTTTGTTGATTTACTCAATTGTAGTAAAATCAAAAATATTTACTTTTTATAATATTATTATTTATGTTGTTTAAATTAATTGTTCAGATATTTTAAAGAATGACATCTCTATTGAAATATTTTTTATTTTGGAATGACTTTTTGGTCATAGTAGTTTTTTCATATAAGTTGCTTGATTACTAATTGGTTATTCACCAAAATAAATTTTGTTGCCAACAAAATAGATTTTTGTTGCCAAAATACCAAATGGCTAATTCTCAATATGCCACTTGGCTTAATTCTAGGCTAACTTCTTTGCTTTATTATATATACTAGTATACTTACCCGCGTGATGCGCAGATTAATGTAAAGAGGAAAAAAGGAGAAAGATAATTGTAACAATCTTGACACTAACCTTAGAATCATCTCGAATAGTACTAATAGACTAAGAAATTATACTAACACCGTAAGATGAAAGAATTGAACTCTAAAAATTGAATTCATCTTAAATTATCCTTGGTGATGCCCATAATTCAACTTAATAATTTGTCCAATGCTACCATTATCGGGAGATTTCCTAATATACATAATTTTAATAATTTAGCGTATCTGCTATGCTTCTCATAGGTTGTATTACACTCCTTGGACTCACTAAGAGTGCTCAATTGGTTGCATTCCACTCCTTGGACTTACTAAGAGTGCATTGAGTAGCTTCATCGACTGTTTGTCTAATCCAGATCATCAAAAGATAAATGAGCAGTCACGATTCAAAGTACTTCTCCACTATGAAGAAAGGATAAATCCCTGAGCTCAAAGAAGAACTTAATTCTCAATACAAGGACAAGAGAAAAGATGTTATCAAAAAGGTGATTGCTCTTATGGTAGTTAGGAAAAATATTTCTTCACTCTTTACAGATGTTGTTAATTGCATGCAAATAGAGAATTTGGAGTTAAAGAAGCTTGTAGACTTGGATCTTATCAATCAGTCTAAAAGTCAACCTGATCTTGCTATACTTGCCATAAATACATTTGTAAAGGACTCACAGGATCCAAATCCTTTAATTAGTGATTTGGCTGTACGAACTATGGGTTGCATTCGTGTTGATAAGATCACCGAGTATTTATGTGATCCCCTTCAACATTGCCTTAAGGATGATGATCCTTATGTTCGTAAGACAACAACTATCTATGTTGCTAAGCTTTATGACATAAATGCCGAGCTTGTGGAAGATAGGGCTTTTCTGGATGCTCTCAATGACTTAATATCTTAAAATAATCCTATGGTTACTGCAAATGTTGTTGCTGCTCTTGCAGAAATCCAAGAAAACAGTAGCAGGCCCATCTTTGGGATCAAAAGCCATACACTTTCAGAGCTTCTAACTGCTCTGAATGAATACACAGAGTTTAGATTCCAAACCAGAAAGCAAATTCTTTTGTAATGCTATGTTTAGTATATAACTTTCATTTGGTCGAAAAAACCCACAACCACACCCATACCAATTCCTAATTCGAAAAGAAGTTTGATATGCCTATGTTAGTAAAAAGAACACATCCAAAATAACCCACAAAGTGGATGGGTTGTAGTGTGTACACAAACATTACCCCGATGTCAAGGTACAAAGCTTGTTTCATGCCTTTGTGGGTACAAAAATAACAATATCAAATAATCAAAGGCATAGAGTGAAAACAAAAAAGTATAACTACCTCATAGGCAAAGAGAATGTTTCCAAAATGCCATTATGTATCCATGACAACAATATTAGATTATAATCAAAGGCTTAAAACTATCAAATCATTCAATCAGTTCAACACAAACTTGAACTATTGAAGCAATAAAAACTCATCAATACTGATGGAAACCACCCCATAAACAACATTAATCATGTACCTATCCAGTACAAGAAATATAAGCTGCATTTTTTTATGGTCAAATAGTTATTATATGTACCTGCAGTAGAGAAATATAAATCACACATGCAATATTAGAAACCATCAAAAAGAAACTACTCAATAAAAATCCTTGATTCCATACCACATAAAGTAATACTCCAGCTAAAAGAAAAACTCAAAATATGAACAGGGGAAAGCCAGGCAACCATAGTTTTCCCCCCCACTCAATATCTTTCATGTCTTGGACCACCAAAGTAGAACAACAGAACAAACTAAACAAAAAGTAAACAAAATAATCTCCAACATGATTCTTATAAATAGAAGCCCCTTTACTGAGAAACTCGGAGACACTTTGAGAAGTCGATCTCTACATAGTCAGAATCTAAGATTATTGGTGTCTTCTTTCAACTGATCCTGAGGTAGCTAAATATGTTGTGCTAGCTAAAAAGCCCGTGATTAGTGATGATTCAAAGAAACTTAATCCTACTCTTCTTGACAAACTTCTTCCCAATATTTATACTTTATCCTCTGTCTATCATAAGCCTTCAGAAGCATTTATCATTCGTGTGATGACCACTCAGAAAATTGAGGATAAAGAGTATACCGATACAGGTGAACAGGGTTATTATGATTCTCCTGCTCCTATAGAAGAAAATGGTGTGTCACCGCCGGCTAGTACATCAAATGTTCAGCATCCTGCAGCAAGGCAACCATCTGCACCTACATTTCCTGCACTTTTTTTACTTGACCTTGGCATAGATAACAGCAATAATGCTATTGTGTCAGTTGATCAGGATACAACCTCTGTCGGCCCTTCTTTACCCATCGTATTGCCAGCCTCTAGTGGGCAAGGTTTTCAAATCAGTGCCTAACTGGTGTGGAGAGACGGACAGGTATTTACAGCATGATGTTTCAAAATAATTCACAGGTTTCGCTTAATGGCTTCATGATTCAGTTTAATAAGAATACATTTGGTTTTGCTGTCGGTGGACAACTCCAAGTTTCTCAATTGCTACCTAGGACATCTGCAAGCACTCCAAGTTCAACAACTCGCATCAGGTATTTCAACTATTCGCAATGTTTATAAAGTAAAGCTAGTAATGTCTGAAGCACAGCGAGGAGATCCCTTACTATATCATATCAACAATTTCATACTTTGATAAACACAACTACTGCAAAAGCAACTTTAGAGTTTAGATTCCAAAACTAGAAAGCAAATTCTTTAGTGATGCTATATTTAGGATATAATTTTCATTTGGCCGAAAAAACCCATAACTACACCCATACCAATTCCTAATTTGAAAAAAAGTTTGATATGCCTATATTGGTAAAAAGAACACATCCAATATAACTCATAAAGCGGATGGGTTATAGTGTGTACACAAACTTTACCCCAATTTCAGGGTAGAGATCTTGTTTCATGCCTTTGTTGGTAAAAAAAACCACAATATCAAATACTCAATGGCATAGACTAAAAAAAAACTATCACTACCTCAAAGGTAAAGAGAATGTTTCCAAAATGCCTTTATGTAGCCATGACAACAATATCAAATTATAATCAAAGGATCAAAACTATAAGATCATTCAATCAGTTCGACACAACCTTGAACTATTGAAGCAACAAAAACTTATCAATACTGATGGAAACCACACCATAAACAACCATTAATTATGTACCTATCCAGTACAAGAAATTAAGTTGCATTTTTTTGTGGTCAAATAATTATTATATGTATCTGCAATAGAGAATTAGAAATCACGCATACAATATTAGAAACCATAAACAAAACTACTTAATAAAAATACTTGATTCCATACCACGTAAAGTAATACTTCAGCTAAAAGGAAAACTCAAAATGTCAGCAGGGGAAAGCCAGGCAAGGAGCCCGTAGTTTTCCTTCCGCTCAATATCTTTCATGTTTTTGAACACCAAAGTAGAACAAAAGAATTGACTAAACAAAAAGTAAACAAAATACTCTCTAACATGATTCTTATAAATAGAAGTTCCTTTACTGAGAAACTTTGAGCCACTTTGAGAAGTTGTCAAACTCTGCATAGTCAGAATCTGAGATCATCGTCTTGTACCATGAGTGGCTTACATTCCTGGTAGTTGATGCCTCCTTCTATAACAAAAAAACATGGAATCCAGAAAATAGTGCAAGCCATATGCATGGTACTGCCCAGAAAGTTTATGCACAGTTTTACTGAAGTTCTTTTGAAAGAGAGGCCAATATGGGAGAAAACTCTAAGATGCAATAGTCAATTTATACAAAGAGTTATGCAAATGTGACTATATTATTCAACATACTCATAAAAGAAGTTAAACAAAATAAGAGGAACTTCTCAAACATGATAGGAAGCTTCCTCATCTGGCCACTAATAGTAAAATACATACAACGCGAAAGCAACATCCTTATTATCTAGTAAGCCTTAACAAATTCTAATGGACATAATATATAGGTAGATAAAAATGCCAAAAGGTTCCACACTTGCATCATCTCAGGTGGTAATCAAAAAAGCATTAGAATTTAAAAGCCTTACCTGTGATGCCGATAAAACCAACATATTTTTACAATATCTCAGAATAGTCTTATATTCTAAAGTTCATACAGAATACAGATGATAGAGTAACTACTCTGTGCATAAAAATGAATAAAGTAATCTAATAAATTGAATAAAAAAAGAGTAGATATTGGTTCAAATACTCAAGCAATAGAATCAATAAAGCTCTTTATAAACTGGAACATCACGTCCATAACAAAAATAGATTATTAAGTTTCCAAGAAATAAAACAACAAATCTAGTCCATATTAATTAATCCTTGGAATCAAAATAAATAGATCTCAATAAAAACATATTGTTCGCAACAAAACTAATTCCCTGGAAAAATATAAAAACAATCATTTCTCTAATTATCGTCTTCAAGCTTGTTGGATGCTCTAACTCATGCAAGTTTCTCCTTATTAACCACTTTATTAAGCTTAGTGCTTGAGAGTTGTGCATTGGGGTCATCTTCAACTTCTATGCCAAGCGATTCAACCTCTTATAAACTTATCTTGGCCGGAGTGTTTGTTGGAGTATTCAAGTCATTATCAGGATTAGAATCCTACAATGTAAGGGCAACTTTACTTTTAAAACTATTGACAATAAAAAAACTCTAATTATAATTATTTTGTTTATATATAGAATAACAGAAAAGGACACATTGAAATCACCGTGATTTCATGAGTTTTAGTAGCGACTTTTTCACAGTTGAAATCTGGATCCTATGAATATGAAATTATTATATTAACAATTGGTCACAAACCTTTAAGGTATTGATATATAGTTGTGAACATTAGAAACCAGTGTGGTTTGAGCTATTTATAAATGAAAACATACTGGTAAATCGTAGTCACTGGAAAAAGGTTGAAACTGCTTGGTAAGTTCCTCATCATCATAAATCTTAAGAACGGTATAAACCTCAACATGTTGTTCTAAATTGTGGCTATTGACAGTCACCTTAAATAGGGCATTTTTATCAAGAATAGTATCGAGCTCCATAGGATAAGCACTATCATCATCGGAATCAGTAGTCTGTAATCCAAAATACATAGTAATTATGTAGTAAAATGCTTCTTTCCAAAACAATATAGATAACAACAAACTATGCATTTAGAAAAGTCTAAAACAAACTCTATATGTAACATGTCATTAACATACCTCGTCAAACTGTCCTTTCAATTGAGTAGCAGACTTCCCTATGAGCTTTGTTGCTTCGCGATCCCAAAGCAACAAAAAAATAAAACTAGTACCGTCAATTACTCTCACTTGGATTTTATATCTTGAACAAAAGTTTACAATATAAATTTTGAATCAAAATCTCAATTAAAATATTCACAATTGAGATCAAACCTATGAGCAGCAGAATGATCCAGGCGATCATATTTCTTGCAATGAAACTTATTTCCAATTTTTGTGACCTTTTTAGGGCACATTTTACAACCATATATGACCAACCATTTTCCATTTCTATATAAACAATGGTTGCATATATCCAAAAGTTTCCCTTCTATCACATATAAAAAAAAAGATTCCATTAAGAATTAATTTTCATGATTAATTGCTTATTTGTTAATTCCAAATGCATGCCAAATTATACTCACATGAAGACACTCAACTAATTTTGCAATAGTTTTACCCTCCACATCTCCAGACAATAGCTCATCCAAAACAAAATAAGAACGCTGAGTTGAAATTTGTCTAACTCTCAAAGTGTTATCTCCACGCATACTAATCAAACTATATTTGTTTATTAATTTGCTATAGTTGTAGTTGTGCAATTGAAATTGAAAAAACATATAATATAATGTAGATTGATAGAAAACCTGGTCTTAAAATCCACAACTTGAGGAAGATCGGGATTAACCCACAGCTTTGAAGCATGCCAAGTATTACGGACAGAGTACTTATCTATATCCACAAACACAAACAAAGTTAAGCATACATACGTTGTTAACTATATAAGTACTTGGTTAACTATACACAAGACAATTCGTACCTTGGAATTTATGCGCTCGAATGAACTGCATAACAACTACAACTGGAGCAGTGTTGGATCCATCCAAATATAGAGTGGTTTGTTCAACAAAATCACCCCAAAAAGTACCCTCAATGTTTTTCAACCTACATGAAAGTATACATCATCATAACAAAGGAAAAAATGTAATTTCTATAGGCATTAGTAATTCTATTCATAAAACATGATATTACTTGTGGTCTTATAGCTCGACATTCATAAAGACACGAATCTTATCATTTTGTTAGTGCGAATGAATTGCCCCATGGCCAACAATCTCACAAAATACATCTAATATAGATTCAAAAATAATAATAAGTTGGTTATTGGTTAAGAAATAATGAAAATAATGATGTGTATTACAATATAAATCTGTTATGATAATTACCAAATAATTCGTCCTCATCAACATTCACTTGGTCAATCAAATGCTTATAAGGTCGTATATTGAAGATATTCGTACCAAAAAGTGGATCATTTATTTCTTCAACCATTGTTCTATTTGTGAACGTCAACCCTATCCTGTGCTTAGTGGTCTTAAAGTTGAAAGTATTTGGACCAACCACAAAGTTTTCATTATATATAGCCCTAGCCCACTTATTTTTCCCTTGAACAAATGCATAACATATCTCCCAATAGTTGCATGGATACGATCTCCCTATACAAAAATTCAACACCTATATTATATCCATCATTGAAAAATGCCAATATATACATGTACAACAAATTTTAAAATTGATATATCAATACTTTTTTGTCCTGCAGCACCATCTCCATCGATTGTGGATTATCTTTCTTTTCATGATCAGGAATAGCCCACAATCGCATGACTCGCACTTTTAGACACCACTACATTTTTGTTCCTGGAGTCTCTTTGATTAAGTTAATCTTAGCAGCCATAATATTAATGAAGCGAATGAGTTAAGTGATTCTTTTTCGATAGATGTCTCTGTAGCTTCAATGTTCATATTACATAGGAATCATCATAATATATAGTAATTTTTACAGGTAAAATTAGTTAGAATCAACTATGATCAGAATATATTACTTTTTAATATAAAATTATTGCCTCGTGATTAGTTGTATTACAATTTAGTAGCACTTACCATAGCCATGTATGGTAATGATTGGTAGTGTAAAGGTTTGATTTAATATATATATGATTCACTTACCATAACTATCTACTTTTCATCCATGGGAGTAAGGAAATCTACAATTTACTTACCATATCCATCTACCATTTGTATGATCTTCTTAAATCACTTGATTGATTGGAATATATATTTGGAAATTGTAATAAAAATTGTGGAATTAGGAGTATTGCTTGATTGGAATATATATTTGGAAATTGAACTACAGATTGTGGAATTACTCTTATAGCTTGATTGGGATATATATTTGGAATACAAATTATGGAATTACTACTAATAATAGTGGAATTAGGAGTAATTGATGGATGATCTTCTTAAATAAATTGATTGATTGGAATATATATTTGAAAATTGAAATACGAATTATGGAATTACTCCTATAGCTTGATTGGAATATATATTTAGAATCCAAATTATGGAATTACTCCTAATGATAGTGGAATTAGGAGTAATTGACAAAATTTTTATGTCGAATATGTTAAAGTCTTACATATCTATGAAATAATCTATATACTAATTAAATAGAAGTCAAACTTAATGATTTTTTACCACAATGTGAAATATATAAATAATTATAATAGTGTTCATTAATAGGAGTCAATTCTATTTATTTTTTTATCACAATATGAAATAATAGAATAAAAATTAACAAAAGTATTCACCAAACATTTTGCTTTATTATATATAGAGAGAGATGAAATATATAAATAATTATAATAGTATTTATTCATAAGAGTCAATTCTAATTATTTTTATCACAATATGAAAATATGAAATAATAGAATAAAAATAAATAATAGTTTTCATTCAATATTTTTTACCA